>NW_025900460.1:0-79162 GCF_022539505.1 Lolium rigidum | reverse complement strand
ATTGTCACAACCCAACTTTTGCAACCTTGTTTAGTTGTCCTTAGTGCAAAAATTAGGGGGAACAAAAACTTTTTCTATAAGACTAATTAGATGAATTGCCTTGATCTCGCTTGTTGATATCGATTGCTTGTTTTGCTTATAGATGAATTTGCCTTCGTCTCGTGGGTTGAGTTAGATAGTCTTGAGTTACTCCACCACATAAAACTCCTAGGTGAAAACCAACTAGCAACACATTAACTAAAACCTTTCCATCTATGGAACCCTAAATGCACCTATCTTGGGATCATCTCCGTAATACACCTTAGCTCACCCTATCTTCTATTCAAGTTTGAATATCATCCACTCCATAATATATATCCTTCTCCCTTCTCCTAGTCACAAACCCTAGGACCTCACAAATTTGGCTAAGTCCGAAAATTGTTATCAGTTCCATTTTGGAGCCCCCTGAATTAAGCTACCTCTTGCCATCTAAGGCAATGCATCTTGTCTTAACTCTACCTTTCCATGAGCACTTCCCAGCCATGTCCTTGCCTTTAACCAAATCTCTCTTATACGCAATTATCCTTGCCCGTTTTGTGGCCAAGTCAACAATCTATTTTGGCAGGCTTAAAATGTTCCAACTTTGGCAGTTGTTTCTTAAGCATCCACAACTGTTATTGATGACCTCAATACATAGATCTCATCTATGCAACACCCTCTACAAGTTCCACGTCTTGCATGTCCAATACCACCTTTACAATTCTTGTTTTCACTTGATCTTCTCCCCTATCCACTATCTCAAGCACTAGATCACTTCCTCCCGTTTTACCTCTTGTTTTTATTCTAATCCAATTTTAAATCTTCACAAAAACAAGAGTGGAAATGATAGCTATATTATGTAGCCACTCTCTACCCTTGAGATCACTTCTCCCAAAATATTTTATTTGCCAAAAATCCTATTTAAGATTCTTTTATACAAAACTATTCCTAGTTTTATCAAATCTTTTCAAACCTTTGAAATAGGAAAGGTGGATGGTGTTTTGCATCATCTCATTTCCTTCAACCCAAAAATACTTTTATAGAAGTATTTATTCTATTATTTCTTTTAACAAAATGCATGTTATGGTATTTGTACCATTTCTTTCCATCTTTTTTTTCATACTCAATTTTTAAATATACCTTGCTAAATAAGGTGGGAAGAGCATTTTAAAATTCTATGAACTACCTAGCTTATCTCAACCTTTTAAAAACTAACCTCTTTTCCAAGAGCCATATGCATAGGTAGTGATCCAAATCAAATCCTTAGGTTCAAGATCAAGTGATAAGTCTTGGGAATCCTTTGTACCTCTCCTACACCATCATCACCTCACTTACTTAGTATGATCTAAATAGATGATCAATTGATCATTCCTTACCATTACCAACTAATCAACTTGTTTTTGGTCATCATCTCGTTCATCTATCCATCACCTAGACTCCACCTTGATTGATCTACTCTACACATGTACTTTTGTCTTTCCATCAATGCTTGACAATTGAGAGAGAGAGAGAGAGTGGCCGGCCATGCCATGCCATGCCATGCCATCTCTCCATGCACTACCTCTCCCTTATTCTCTCTCCCTCTCCCTCCTCTCTTAGTCATACCTTGGGAAGCCACACCCATGCATCCCTACCCCTCCAACCTGCAACCCTAGGTGAGCCCTATACCCCTCCACCATCATGGCTCTCCTTCTCCTTCCCAATGCCATTAAGTGGCATAGACCTTGACCCAAACGTCCTAGACCTACACCCCTGCAACCTTACCCGTGTCTAGCCTCTCTCCCATGATTCCTGGAATCCCTGGGTGCCTTCCCCCCCGAGCCCCAATGCTCCCCATCATCCCACCCGACCATGCCAACCGGTTGGTCACCACAATCGTGGTCAGCACGGCAGCGAGCACCCCAGCCAGCGAGGCTGCGCCATGAAGTCTCTCTGTCTCCCCACTGTCCAATGGGCATGGTCCCGAGGGAAGGTCTTCTCTCCTACTGGCTCGGACGAGCTCGCCACCTCGGTGATCACCCCGTCATAGCGTGCTCTCGCGTTCCCGCATCTGTAGACATCCCTTGGACACGAAAATCCCTAGCCCGCAATGGCATAGTGCCATGACAACAACGCAACCACGTAAAGTCACCCTCATTCACCCACGACCGAGAACACTCCATCGAACACCTTGGTACACGCGCAGAGATCACCTCGTTTCGGGAGACTCAGCACGCGTATCTCCGGGATTTTAGCTGCACTAGATTCACCACTGGATGCCGTGCGTGGTACTACAACCCAACTGCTCGATCATGATCAACCTCGTGCGCCCACGACCGCGTGCACTACGCTCACCATACACCGACGTTCGACTATAAAAGGGCGTCCTCCGCTCACCCCTTTCACTCCACACCACTTCTCACACTCTTACGCATCTCTCTGAAACGTTGGAGACGAAGCCCCGCATCGTCCTCTCCCTCTCGCCGGAGGAGAAACCGAGCCGAGCTCCCCTCGGGTTTCCGTCCGGAAGATGGACGACGAGCCGTCCTCATCGCTCCCCACTCTCCTTCTCCCTCCCTCTCTTCCTTAACCTGCTCACCTTATTCAGCAGCCCTAAAGTCACCCTTTTCGCTGACCAGGTCCGCCGGAAGCGGCCACCGTCGTCGCCGGCCCGAGGGAGATGCCGGGAAGGAAACCGGCCAGACCTGCGTCGGGAAGCCGCTGCAGGAGGTCCGGGCGCACCTGGACGCGCCCCTGGGCGGCCTCGGCGCGCCACCACCCTGCCCAGCTCCGCCGCCGAGCACCGCCGCACTCAGGTGAGCCTTCGCCCCGCCCCTGCCTTTTTTTTTCTTCTGTCCGCCCGCGCGCGTGATCGCGAGGAGGGAGACGCGCCCGAGCGCTGCATGGCCACTTAGCCACGTCAGCCATGCAGGCCTGGCCCACCCGGGGCCCTTTTCTTTTTCTTTTCTTTTTTCTTCCATTCCCCAACCGGTATCGCTGCTTGCTGGGCCGGCCCACTTTTCAAATTCCGCGCAGCCCAGTCAGCTTCCCGCCCACTTTAATTTTTGAAATTTGCTGTTAAAATTGGATAGAAACCAGTAACACTATTTTGTGAATATCTAGAGATCTACTAATCCGAATCGAGTGAAACCAATTGCATTAGTTCACAAATTTAAATACCCTTCCAATGCCACTGACCTTGTATTTTTATGATTTTTGTACAATTTTTAATGAATTAAACATGATCACTGTTTTCTGATTAGTATTTCAAATTCCTAAAATTGTAGGATTAATATTTTTGAATGAATCCAATTGTGCTAATCTTGTTTTGTTACTGTCCATTTTGGAAAAATACTAATAGTCTCTGTTTATGAAAATATGTCTCTGTGTACAAGTGTGTGTGTGTCACATGCAATTTTAGAATTAAAAATCTTTTTGAATTATTCAAAACCCTTGCCATCATTTTGTTTTAAAAATAGCCAACCTATATTTTATTCTTTCCAAACAAAACCTTCCAATATTAAACCAAGTTCTATTGTTTGGCTTAAGATTTTCAAATGGTGCGGTATAATGGTTACTTCCTATTTTTGGGTAGTGTTATGCAAGCCAAATAGGATAGGAAAATGATTTCCTACTTTTCCAAAAAGGTTTGAAAATAAAATATGAATGTTTTTGATTCCAAACCAGTGCACCTGCCTTCTTTGTGGTGTTATCTACCAAGGGATATTGACTTATGCCTTGGTGATAGTCAAGAGAGGCAATTGGTAATTTGTTAGGCCCTCATGTTTTTATTACGTGAAATAAATTGTTTTTGTTAAGTTGTTTTGAAATAACCGTGAGTCCTTAGTATGATATCCCCTAGTAGAGTGGTTAGCTATTGCTTGTTGATTGTTGAATGTTGCATGCTTGTTATGATTGGTGCAAGTGTGATTGATTGTGTTCCTTTTATATTTTCCGACGATAGATGCGCACGATTCCGGAGAAGAAGAAGAAGTGGTTCGGACAAGGATTTTATTTATATGGACGGGATTCTTATATTGATGAAGTTGAAGAAGTCCAGGGACAAATAAGCCAAGGCAAGCCATCTTTTGATCTCTGGCTATTTATCCTTCTTGTTGTGCTCATTGCTCCATTATATACTTGGTTCCTTATATCATGTGTGATTTTTGGTCCTCTACTCTATGCATACTTATTCCCAAAGTATGTTGAACCCCTTGTTGATGCTTTGCATACTTGCTCCCAAGTATGTGAACCCCCTTGTTGATGTTATGCATGCTTACCCTAAGCATGTATGCCCCCTTGACCACTTATATTGTCACCTTCTTAGTGGTATGATGGCTAGCATCATGCCCTTGATGTATCTTAGTTCATCCATAAAACTATAGGTTGGGAACCCCTTGGAAAAATACCTTGTTGAAAAGAATTTTTGGAAAACCTTGGGTAAGTTGGGCTTACCTAAGTGTGTGTTTATGAAAGAAAAGGATTTCGCAAAGATGGTTGGAAAGAGAATCTTGTTTATGAAAACTTTGGCGCCTAAGTATTCACCCGTGACAATTAACCCGCGCAACCACATTACCCTGGAGTGGGACGGGGCTTAGCCCGTAGTTTATTCTTCTTAGCATGGGACACCGCACAACTATATAAGGGTAAGGTTACCCCTGAATCCGGGTTGTCGTAGGTGGAGACAATAGTATAACGGGAGGCCTTCGGGGCTGACCCGTCCGGAGGACACTATGGGTCTCCTGGCTTGGCGGTGGAGCCACGCTCAAAGTGAGGTGAGCTGCCACGGTGCCGGGAGGTACATACTCCATAGGGTAGGATCCCGTGCTTAGACGAATAGGCGAAAGGCTATGTCCGAGTTTTTGTCATGGCATAGTTGATATGCAGGGATGATGCCCACATGATAAACTCGCGGATCTTGTGGGGAAAGTGTGCAAACTCTGCAGAGTCAAATCTATTCGAATAGCCGTGTCCGCGGTCATGGACGGTTGAAATGGCTGTTGCTTAGCCTGATGAGTTTTTGGTTTACAAAATGGTTTGGCAAATGAAAGGAAAGAACTTGTTTTGAAGTACCGAAAGGGTACGGGAAAGGATGTGTCGACCATATGGAGATGGTCGGGAAGGACAAATAAATTGGGTTACCCCATCCTAATGTTCTATGTTGTGGAAATCTTTTGAAGTATCTTCTTCAACGAAGATATAGAGATGTCATAGGACTTCCCTAGTGTCCCCATCAATTGAGATGGCGGTATGCTACCTCTTCTTTAACAAAGGTATAGAGATGTCATAGGACTCCCTTAGTGTCCCCATCACTCGAGATGTCGGGATGCTATATCCACAAGAGAAACTGATTCTCTTGCACATGCTATATCCACCAGAGAAACTATTCTTCCTCTCTTGTCTTCTTTAGTTAGAATTGTTATCACCTTCTTGATGGTTTGCGAGTACAATTCAAATGTACTCACGGCTTTGTCCCTGGCTATTTACTTGGCCAGACCCGGAGGACTTCGACAGATGAAGAAGGAGTTGACGACGTCTATGCGAGCTAGGAACGTCTTCCCGCCCGCTGCTCGTAGGGTTATGGCAGATGACTTGGGTACTGCGCTCGCCGAAGTGATGATGCTACTCGATGTTTAGTTAGGCCCTTCGAGGCTATTATGTAATTATCGGTCATGTGACCATGTTGTAATTTTCTTATTCCGCTTTGTAATTGGATGGTGTAATTTGATATCGGCTCGGTTATGTGTTCACGGCGCACTGATCATGGGATCGTGAACTGTATACATAACAGGGAATTTCGGACCGTTAGTCCGGGGTCCCCACAGAGCTGGTATCAGAGCAATCCTGACTGTAGGAGACCTTAGTTAGCATGGACGTTAGTTAGGAAACAAGTACTTGGGAAAAACTATTTACAAAACAAATTCTTTCTTTAGTCGGAAGCATACCTTCTACTCCTCTTATTTATTCAAAGCTTCTAAAATTCTTATCTCTCCGCTTTATAAAAGGGTTTGAAAATTCTTACTCTATTGTCTCATCCAATTCAAACCTACATATTGGACGATGTCCCCAACCCGCACTCGCAGACTCGAACTCGAAGATGGATCAACCTTTTATGAAGTCTCACATATCTCCAACAGCAGCTATTGAAGATTGGAGGCCGACTTAGTGTGCACATAAAGGAATGATAATATCATGTCTTTGGTTGTCGCCAAAGTATGTCAAAGATCTGACCTTGTTCCTCCGTGAACTTGCACTTTTTGCAGTCGTCAGGGATCAAGTCCTCGCTTTTGACTAGTAATTTTTAGGCCAGCCACCGAAGATGCCGACTTTGGGAGTACCTACACAACTACCCCTTCGAAGACCCCACGTCCCCGGGATGTTGAGCAAGAAGACTACACAGTTTTAGCCTCTACCTCAACCTCGACGACTCAACACCGAGCCGCATCACCACTCTCTCGCTTCAAGAATCCTTGTTGAAGATGATGTCAACAAGCCGAAGACTCGCAACATATGTGACCAGCCCAAACCTATAGGATGGATAGGACAAAACTCAATCGCTTTGATTGAGCTACCCTCGCGTATTAGTCATCCATGGGTACTTGTGTTACCATGTCTGGTTTGATGATTGCTTGTAGTTCCCTAAGTGTGTTGTCTTGAGTGTTTTTATTTGTTTGTTGTGTGTTTGATTGTCTTGGTCTTTAGGTCTGAAAAACACTCTTGGTGTGATAAACAAGCGTAGGAAGACCCTCTAAGACGTTTTCACAGTCATCTACCTCGCCGATAAAATGCTTACTGCTAGCTAAATGGATAAGTTAACCCTGTTAACCATCGATTCTCAACCGTCAGAGAAACTGACCCAGACCCCTATCTACGTCAACTAATTTCAAGATCAGCTGAAGCATCTCTACTAAGCCGAGAAGGCAGAAGACCCTACCTTCAAGACTGACTGCACCTCTGCAAGAAGACATGCATACTAACTTTGTCTAACCTTGGAGTATAATCGCGCTAACCTCGAGGATATCTTTTTGAGACTACCCTCTAACACACCGTCTAACAAGCCGAGAGGACAATAGCGTCCAAGCCAAGCTACATCACATGGTTCATCTCGGTCCTCATCAAGTGAAGCTCCCGAAGATACCCCAAGACTCAAGATTAGGTGTAGTTTACCTCGCTCACTTCTTAACTCGGTATAAGTCAGCACCGACCCGCCTTCGACGACCTTTGTTACTGCTTCATATGGACAACAACCAGGCGCTTCATCGACTTACTAACTTACCGCTCGTTATATGGTCTAGTAAACACCGTGAGTGCCTCTTGAAGTCGTGGACTACACATCGTCTCCTGAAGATTCTTCAACTGAATACGGAAGATCGACGACTTCTTCGAAGCCCGGACAGGACTACAAGGCGTAAGCTTCCGAGTTTTTCCGAAACCCGATGAAAAATTCTAAGGGTGGAAGACTTTGTCTTCCACTAAAAATTGGATCTGACCCTAAAAATTTAAACCTTTCTAAAACACCGTTGGGAATTTGGGATGCACTAACTTCCCTTGAAGCCGTGGATCGCACCTCGCTCCCCGAAGATGCTTCAACTCAAGACGAGAGAAGGATCACTTCTTCGAAAGCACCGACAAGACCCTTGACCGAAGCTTAGAGTTTTTAAACCCCCTATGAACAATCTTAAGGGTGGAAGACTTCGTCTTCCACTAAAATTTTAAGCTATATCTAACCAGTTTTCAACCCTCGCTAAAGCACCGTTGGAGTGCACTAACCCTCCCACAGCCTTGAACCTCCGCTAGGATCGTGAAGAAGCTACGGATCCAACACCTACGTGGAGTGATCAACCTCTTCACGAAGCTTGCTCTTGGCCGGAATCTACCACGCCCCTCGAAGTCGAAGCTACGACCTTCTCGACAACGAAGACGTCTACGGAAGGATGGAGTCTAACCTTACTTAACCTTTACAACCCCTCTAGTTCTACGCTCAGTAATCTCGGGACGAGATTATTTTAAGGGTGGAAGATCTGTCACAACCCAACTTTTGCAACCTTGTTTAGTTGTCCTTAGTGCAAAAATTAGGGGGAACAAAAACTTTTTCTATAAGACTAATTAGATGAATTGCCTTGATCTGCTTGTTGATATCGATTGCTTGTTTTGCTTATAGATGAATTTGCCTTCGTCTGTGGGTTGAGTTAGATAGTCTTGAGTTACTCCACCACATAAAACTCCTAGGTGAAAACCAACTAGCAACACATTAACTAAAACCTTTCCATCTATGGAACCCTAAATGCACCTATCTTGGGATCATCTCTGTAATACACCTTAGCTCACCCTATCTTCTATTCAAGTTTGAATATCATCCACTCCATAATATATATCCTTCTCCCTTCTCCTAGTCACAAACCCTAGGACCTCACAAATTTGGCTAAGTCCGAAAATTGTTATCGTGTTCCATTTTGGAGCCCCTGGAATTAAGCTACCTCTTGCCATCTAAGGCAATGCATCTTGTCTTAACTCTACCTTTCCATGAGCACTTCCCAGCCATGTCCTTGCCTTTAACCAAATCTCTCTTATACGCAATTATCCTTGCCCGTTTTGTGGCCAAGTCAACAATCTATTTTGGCAGGCTTAAAATGTTCCAACTTTGGCAGTTGTTTCTTAAGCATCCACAACTGTTATTGATGACCTCAATACATAGATCTCATCTATGCAACACCCTCTACAACTTCCACGTCTTGCATGTCCAATACCACCTTTACAATTCTTGTTTTCACTTGATCTTCTCCCCTATCCACTATCTCAGCACTAGATCACTTCCTCCTGTTTTACCTCTTGTTTTTATTCTAATCCAATTTTAAATCTTCACAAAACCAAGAGTGGAAATGATAGCTATATTATGTAGCCACTCTCTACCCTTGAGATCACTTCTCCCAAAATATTTTATTTGCCAAAAATCCTATTTAAGATTCTTTTATACAAAACTATTCCTAGTTTTATCAAATCTTTTCAAACCTTTGAAATAGGAAAGGTGGATGGTGTTTTGCATCATCTCATTTCCTTCAACCCAAAAATACTTTTATAGAAGTATTTATTCTATTATTTCTTTTTAACAAAATGCATGTTATGGTATTTGTACCATTTCTTTCCATCTTTTTTTTTCATACTCAATTTTTAAATATACCTTGCTAAATAAGGTGGGAAGAGCATTTTAAAATTCTATGAACTACCTAGCTTATCTCAACCTTTTAAAAACTAACCTCTTTTCCAAGAGCCATATGCATAGGTAGTGATCCAAATCAAATCCTTAGGTTCAAGATCAAGTGATAAGTCTTGGGAATCCTTTGTACCTCTCCTACACCATAATCACCTCACTTACTTAGTATGATCTAAATAGATGATCAATTGATCATTCCTTACCATTACCAACTAATCAACTTGTTTTTGGTCATCATCTCGTTCATCTATCCATCACCTAGACTCCACCTTGATTGATCTACTCTACACATGTACTTTTGTCTTTCCATCAATGCTTGACAATTGAGAGAGAGAGAGAGAGTGGCCGGCCATGCCATGCCATGCCATGCCATCTCTCCATGCACTACCTCTCCCTTATTCTCTCTCCCTCTCCCTCCTCTCTTAGTCATACCTTGGGAAGCCACACCCATGCATCCCTACCCCTCCAACCTCGCAACCCTAGGTGAGCCCTATACCCCTCCACCATCATGGCTCTCCTTCTCCTTCCCAATGCCATTAAGTGGCATAGACCTTGACCCAAACGTCCTAGACCTACACCCCCGCAACCTTACCCGTGTCTAGCCTCTCTCCCATGATTCCCGGAATCCCCGGGTGCCTTCCCCCGAGCCCCAATGCTCCCCATCATCCCACCCGACCATGCCAACCGGTTGGTCACCACAATCGTGGTCAGCACGGCAGCGAGCACCCCAGCCCAGCCGAGGCTGCGCCATGAAGTCTCTCTGTCTCCCCACTGTCCAATGGGCATGGTCCCGAGGGAAGGTCTTCTCTCCTACTGGCTCGGACGAGCTCGCCACCTCGGTGATCACCCCGTCATAGCGTGCTCTCGCGTTCCCAGATCTGTAGACATCCCTTGGACACGAAAATCCCTAGCCCGCAATGGCATAGTGCCATGACAACAACGCAACCACGTAAAGTCACCCTCCTTCACCCACGACCGAGAACACTCCATCGAACACCTTGGTACACGCGCAGAGATCACCTCGTTTCGGGAGACTCAGCACGCGTATCTCCGGGATTTTAGCTGCACTAGATTCACCACTGGATGCCGTGCAGGTACTACAACCCAACCGCCGATCATGATCAACCTCGTGCGCCCACGACCGCGTGCACTACGCTCACCATACACCGACGTTCGACTATAAAAGGGCGTCCTCCGCTCACCCCTTTCACTCCACACCACTTCTCACACTCTTACGCATCTCTCTGAAACGTTGGAGACGAAGCCCTGCATCGTCCTCTCCCTCTGCCGGAGGAGAAACCGAGCCGAGCTCCCTCGGGTTTCCGTCCGGAAGATGGACGACGAGCCGTCCTCATCGCTCCCCACTCTCCTTCTCCCTCCCTCTCTTCCTTAACCTGCTCACCTTATTCAGCAGCCCTAAAGTCACCCTTTTCGCCGACCAGGTCCGCCGGAAGCGGCCACCGTCGCCGCCGGCCCGAGGGAGATGCCGGGAAGGAAACCGGCCGACCCGCGTCGGGAAGCCGCCGCAGGAGGTCCGGCGCACCCGGACGCGCCCCGGGCGGCCTCGGCGCGCCACCACCCTGCCCAGCTCCGCCGCCGAGCACCGCCGCGCTCGGTGAGCCTTCGCCCCGCCCCCGCCTTTTTTTTCTTCTCGTCCGCCCGCGCGCGCGTGATCGCGAGGAGGGAGACGCGCCCGAGCGCCGCATGGCCACTTAGCCACGTCGGCCCATGCGGGCCCGGCCCACCCGGGGCCCTTTTCTTTTTCTTTTCTTTTTTCTTCCATTCCCCAACCGGTATCGCTGCTTGCTGGGCCGGCCCACTTTTCAAATTCCGCGCAGCCCAGTCAGCTTCCCGCCCACTTTAATTTTTGAAATTTGCTGTTAAAATTGGATAGAAACCAGTAACACTATTTTGTGAATATCTAGAGATCTACTAATCCGAATCGAGTGAAACCAATTGCATTAGTTCACAAATTTAAATACCCTTCCAATGCCACTGACCTTGTATTTTTATGATTTTTGTACAATTTTTAATTAATTAAACATGATCACTGTTTTCTGATTAGTATTTCAAATTCCTAAAATTGTAGGATTAATATTTTTGAATGAATCCAATTGTGCTAATCTTGTTTTGTTACTGTCCATTTTGGAAAAATACTAATAGTCTCTGTTTATGAAAATATGTCTCTGTGTACAAGTGTGTGTGTGTCACATGCAATTTTAGAATTAAAAATCTTTTTGAATTATTCAAAACCCTTGCCATCATTTTGTTTTAAAAATAGCCAACCTATATTTTATTCTTTCCAAACAAAACCTTCCAATATTAAACCAAGTTCTATTGTTTGGCTTAAGATTTTCAAATGGTGCGGTATAATGGTTACTTCCTATTTTTGGGTAGTGTTATGCAAGCCAAATAGGATAGGAAAATGATTTCCTACTTTTCCAAAAAGGTTTGAAAATAAAATATGAATGTTTTTGATTCCAAACCAGTGCACCTGCCTTCTTTGTGGTGTTATCTACCAAGGGATATTGACTTATGCCTTGGTGATAGTCAAGAGAGGCAATTGGTAATTTGTTAGGCCCTCATGTTTTTATTACGTGAAATAAATTGTTTTTGTTAAGTTGTTTTGAAATAACCGTGAGTCCTTAGTATGATATCCCCTAGTAGAGTGGTTAGCTATTGCTTGTTGATTGTTGAATGTTGCATGCTTGTTATGATTGGTGCAGTGTGATTGATTGTGTTCCTTTTATATTTTCCGACGATAGATGCGCACGATTCCGGAGAAGAAGAAGAAGAAGTGGTTCGGACAAGGATTTTATTTATATGGACGGGATTCTTATATTGATGAAGTTGAAGAAGTCCAGGGACAAATAAGCCAAGGCAAGCCATCTTTTGATCTCTGGCTATTTATCCTTCTTGTTGTGCTCATTGCTCCATTATATACTTGGTTCCTTATATCATGTGTGATTTTTGGTCCTCTACTCTATGCATACTTATTACCAAAGTATGTTGAACCCCTTGTTGATGCTTTGCATACTTGCTCCCAAGTATGTGAACCCCCTTGTTGATGTTATGCATGCTTACCCTAAGCATGTATGCCCCCTTGACCACTTATATTGTCACCTTCTTAGTGGTATGATGGCTAGCATCATGCCCTTGATGTATCTTAGTTCATCCATAAAACTATAGGTTGGGAACCCCCTTGGAAAAATACCTTGTTGAAAAGAATTTTTGGAAAACCTTGGGTAAGTTGGACTTACCTAAGTGTGTGTTTATGAAAGAAAAGGATTTCGCAAAGATGGTTGGAAAGAGAATCTTGTTTATGGAAACTTTGGCGCCTAAGTATTCACCCGTGACAATTAACCCGCGCAACCACATTACCCTGGAGTGGGACGGGGCTTAGCCCGTAGTTTATTCTTCTTAGCATGGGACACCGCACAACTATATAAGGGTAAGGTTACCCCCGAATCCGGGTTGTCGTAGGTGGAGACAATAGTATAACGGGAGGCCTTCGGGGCTGACCCGTCCGGAGGACACTATGGGTCTCCTGGCTTGGCGGTGGAGCCACGCTCAAAGTGAGGTGAGCTGCCACGGTGCCGGGGAGGTACATACTCCATAGGGTAGGATCCCGTGCTTAGACGAATAGGCGAAAGGCTATGTCCGAGTTTTTGTCATGGCATAGTTGATATGCAGGGATGATGCCCACATGATAAACTCGCGGATCTTGTGGGGAAAGTGTGCAAACTCTGCAGAGTCAAATCTATTCGAATAGCCGTGTCCGCGGTCATGGACGGTTGAAATGGCCGTTGCTTAGCCTCGATGAGTTTTTGGTTTACAAAATGGTTTGGCAAATGAAAGGAAAGAACTTGTTTTGAAGTACCGAAAGGGTACGGGAAAGGATGTGTCGACCATATGGAGATGGTCGGGAAGGACAAATAAATTGGGTTACCCCATCCTAATGTTCTATGTTGTGGAAATCTTTTGAAGTATCTTCTTCAACGAAGATATAGAGATGTCATAGGACTTCCCTAGTGTCCCCATCAATTGAGATGGCGGTATGCTACCTCTTCTTTAACAAAGGTATAGAGATGTCATAGGACTCCCTTAGTGTCCCCATCACTCGAGATGTCGGGATGCTATATCCACAAGAGAAACTGATTCTCTTGCACATGCTATATCCACCAGAGAAACTATTCTTCCTCTCTTGTCTTCTTTAGTTAGAATTGTTATCACCTTCTTGATGGTTTGCGAGTACAATTCAAATGTACTCACGGCTTTGTCCCTGGCTATTTACTTGGCCGGACCCGGAGGACTTCGACAGATGAAGAAGGAGTTGACGACGTCTATGCGAGCTAGGAACGTCTTCCCGCCGGCTGCTCGTAGGGTTATGGCAGATGACTTGGGTACCGCGCTGCTGAAGTGATGATGCTACTCTGATGTTTAGTTAGGCCCTTCGAGGCTATTATGTAATTATCGGTCATGTGACCATGTTGTAATTTTCTTATTCCGCTTTGTAATTGGATGGTGTAATTTGATATCAGTTCGGTTATGTGTTCACGGCGCACTGATCATGGGATCGTGAACTGTATACATAACAGGGAATTTCGGACCGTTAGTCCGGGGTCCCCACACGAATCAAAAGATATCAACCGTTTAATTTTGCAAATATTTTGGAATCTGTTCAAAATCAGATCTGGAATCTGTTTCTTTGCCTATGATGAATCGTTGGGCACAAATTTTTACAGAGTGGGTTCAGCGAACCATTGCTGTGTACAAATCTGTTGTGCATGAGCTATGGTTCGCTAACACCATCCCCGTAGACATATAATCGTGTCCACTCTAACTGAGGCTGGCTCTGTTTTTCCTTACTTTGTTATCATGCACGTTAGTCATCGTTGCATCTCATTCACTAATAGTTCCCGTTTGATATGGATCAGCTGTCTGGCAGCGACGTCGGCAGGCGACGACGAGCACCATGACGTCAAGACTCGCCGAGTGCCGCGGAGGCCGCAGGTCGGCCAAGACGTCTCCTACTTCGCAAAGGGTGTCTACAGGTGCCCCTTCTGCACTAGGAGGCTCGGCCGCACTGACTTCAACTGCCTCCTCACGCATGCCGAGAACATTGGCAACACCAACCCCAAGGTCGGCGCGTCGGTGAACCCCCACTCCTTCCGCGCCAAGCACATGGCGCTCGGCATGCACCTCCGCAAAGATCCAAGTAGGTGGAGATCTCCGCCGGCGCATGCCTCCGCTCAAGCCCAAGGCTCCCAAGGGGAGCAACAAGTGGAGGCAGAGGCGGATGGGGTAGGCGGAGTCCCGGACGTGTCTGCTCGCTGCAAAGCAGCCTTCTATTTTGTTGTTAGCTAGGGATCCCTTGTTGTTATGTTGTTAGTAGAACCTCGAACTCGTTGGCTGCTGTGTATGCAGCTTATTATCTAGGGAGGGATCCCTATTATCTATCCCTATTCTACTGGAGTATATTTTGTTGGCCCTACTTTGTTTTCTCAATTTACTATTACTGTGAATTTGTCGTACGGAGAACATTACCCTGGAGATTTGCTTCTAGATTTAACTACTCTAGATTTGCTGCCATATTGGGCAAACAACGAGGGCCAAAAGGAACAAATAATTGAAGAAAGACAGAAATGCAAGCTTCTCTAGATTTGATACTAATTTGGTTAATAAAGACAAAGAGACAGAGGGGGAAAAGGTGCTCTTAAAAATGCAAATTCGCGCCGAGAGAGACAAAACCCAGTTCCTGCTCACGTACAACCAAACGCGGTCTCGTCCTGTCCCACGCGGTCCCTTTCTACTAGCCCCACACGTCAGCACGGAACGGTCAACTAAACTGGAATCCTCCCGTCTGAGCTCCTTCGCGGGTTACAAATAAGGGCTTGGCGAAAACCGAGGAAAAACATAAGGCAATCTTATTGACTAATATAGTCGCTTAATTAATAAAAGGATTAGCTACAACGTGCTCAGTTTGCCCATTTATTAAAGTATAAGACTGGCAGGAGAGAAAGTAATTGCTAGTTTCCTCATTTTGCCCCTGCATGCTCGCACGATTAAAGCTCCTTCCGCACGCGCTGGACTCCTCGTTTCCTTAAACCTCCTCGTTTCTCGGGATAGACCAACAGTTTTTCAGGATCTTGGGTTTTTTTTTGACAATCAATACAACATATATTCATAGCAACAAATAGTACATGGTAGAGATACATGAACTGACTCCAACGATTACAAAATAAAGTCTAAAAGATAGTAACAAATCTTCGAGGTCTTCAATTTTTTTCTTCTTTAACACAATCTTGTACTTTTCCGAAGGCAGCCCAAAATAGATAACTAACCATAGACCCGTAGATACCGATGAAAGTTCTCCCATAATTTTTTGAGCCGCAATGCTAAAGCTGCGTGCACGCACGCAACCATTAAAGCAAGCCATACAACATCGGCAAGAGTACCAACACCAGTATATCGGGAATAATAATCGACTAGCTTTGTCATCGTCGATGGAGAGCCGAGAGTACGAATCACCATTGTCGAGGACGTAGCAGCCGGACAAAACTGCGAGGATAATCCTCCCCACGGCAACAAAGACAAAAGATCCAAAATCGATCTGGCGAAGCAAGATCCAAAGGCCCATACCTAGAAAATTGTGATCGTTCAAGACCACCATTGACGCCGGGAAGAAGATCTCGTCGCCGAACGAAAGGCCGAAGATCACTTATTGCGTACGATGCCATCTCCATTGAGGGGAAACCAACAAGAAGGCGGCTACCAAAATCCTAACATAATCTAATATAATCTAATGAAAACAATACTTTTATTTGAAACTCCACGCATAGATCGGGTTCCCCACTCCTCCTGACGCCGGCGAAGCCAACCGGAGGAGGGGAACCAATCTATGGAGGAGGAAGAACTGGAGGCGGCTAGGGTTGAGGCGGCGGCTTCGGGATCTTGGGTTAATGTGGCCAGGTTTCGACTTTCGACTAGTGGAAACGGGAAAGCAGGTGCAAATTAGGGAGATAACTGAACCACAACCACCCGCGCCTTAAGCATCGAGTAATATCGGGAAAAATGCGCCTTTTGGCTATGATTACGATTTGACAAGGGCTCCCATCAGTATGGGGTGAACAAGCCCTCCCATCAGTATATCAGAGGAATTTGACAAGGGCTACATGACGACTAGATACATCACCAAAAAAGGTGATGCATGTCTCCTTCACCAAAACAATCGAAACAAGTACATGAACGCAAGTACACCACCATAATAATACTACTACATTAACACAAGTACGAGTAATAAAGTAAGAGTATTACTCCCTCTAATCTAATTTAAACCAAAATAAAACTTAAACTTCATCCTAAATTTGAACTAGTGCCTCGTCCTCGTTCTTCGCTCATTTTCTCGATCCAAGACGGCGCGAGTGCCGCAGTGCATGGCACGGAACTCTTCATCGGTGGCATGCCATGGGCATGTCACCGGATGCATGATTTTTTTCGCAATGTTTTAAATTTGAATTTAGGCCGCATGTCACACGGTGACATGCAAAAGGTGCATGTCACCTGGTGGTGGTAGGCAAGTACCCTCATTTACGGCGGCGTAGGCGACTGGACGCCGCGTGGCCAGCCGCTGCCTCGTGGCCGCCTTGGTTTCCATGCGGGAGACCATTAAACGCCGACGACCAACCTTCCCGCGTCACGGTTAGCGACTATGACTATAAGGGCAAAACGCTAAACTCTCTCGTTCCATTCACTTTCTTCCTCTCTCCACCTAACAAACATTTGTTCGTCGCTCTCTCCTCCAAGCAATGTCTTCAAAATTCAGGTCGTCGGCGGTCAAGTACGCGGAGAAAAACGCCGGCTCGAAATTTCGAGAGACGCTTCCGTAAACCAAGTGGGCTCGCCGTCGCCGCCGCCGCCGCCGAAACGCGTCCGTGCCTGTGCTCACCGGGTTAGTTTCCTTCGCCATGTACTTTCGTTTCTTTCGTCTCTCTCTCCTCCAGCAATTAATGTGTTCAAACTTCAGGTCGCCGGCGGTCAAGTACGCGGATAAAAAACGCCGGCTCGAAATTTCGAGAGACGGTTCCAGAAACCAAGTGGGATTGCCGTCGCCGCCGCTGCCGCCTCCGCCGAAACGCGTCCGTGATGTGCTCACCGGGTTAGTTTCCTTTGCCATGTACTTTCGTTTCTTCTTGCCCGGGCTCAAGCTCTTTAAGAGTCTCTATGGTTATACATCTTAAAGGGTTGAAAGTTCCAACGATGCCCGTACTGCACCAACTTCCACGACCAAGGAATCATCGTCGTCCGATGATTTCAACCCGGCCCTACCCCGGCGAAATGAGGTAGCACCAAGCACTGTGTAGTTATCTTCTTCTTCTTCTTCTTCTTCTTCTTCTTCTTCTTCCTTTGCGCTTACTTGCTACCGATGATTTCGCCCTGAAGGAAGCGGCGCCGACTATCGACACCACTGTCGCCATCTTGATGGAAAAAAACGAGGAGCTCAGCTTAGAGTGTGATCGCCTTCGAGACGATTTGGCTGCCAAGAAGAAGAATTCGAAAACTCTTGTGGAGCTCATTTGCAGCCTTCGCAATGAGCGTGATATGTTGAAGAACGAGCTGATTAAGCGTAAAGAGAGGAACATTGCATCAGCGGAGAAAGCCGGCAGCATACTCAAGACCGTGTGCCTCGAAAGAGACAAGTCTGACATAGAGTACAAAATCCTTCTTCGGGATAAAGTACAGCCTCCAAAAGTTGAACCTTGAATATGCCGACATCGCCATCCTTGCCCTTCTCGAGAGGCAGAAGGCACAAGATAAGTTGATGCACCTGATGTTGGAGAGCTGCAGTGAAAGAGAAGAGACATTGAAAGAAGTGAGCAGTTTGGTGGGATACATGAGTGACGTCGGGCGAACTTCGCAGAATCCGCCCTGGCTGAGCTCAAATTCCAGCGGAACCAGCTTTCAGCAATGCATGTTATGCGCACCTACAACTTCTACTCATTGATTAGAGGTCGCACGACATGGCATTTTCCCTCGAAATAGTAGTACTATACTAATAGTTGTACTACTTAATATGTACCTTTTTGTAAAATAATTTCTTACATGTATTAGAAACTACCCCTCTCGTTTCTGGATGCACCCGGGACATTGTCATCCGGCCCTCTTCTGGACAAACCCCCTCGGGAAGGACGGTATATTTTGCACATTTCACTACTAGTACTTCTAATTCCACCGCTTATTTTTCTAATCCGTTAAATCGTTAATTGGATGACCAACTGATGGAAGATGCGATAGATTAGACCAACAATTGGTGAATTGTGCAAAAGATATGTCCGTGTTTTATGCAAAAGAGTGATATGGGGATCTGGTGGAATCTTGAATTTCCTCTTCAGTGGTAGGCATGCTTCACTTATAGCTGGAGTACATTGCGGACCTGGTGCATTTCGTCAGCACCGATCAGCTACTTTTTGCTTATCCGGGAAGAAAAGGTAGTACTAGCCTTTTCTGTGAGATGTCTTTTCGCAGCTACGGAGTTGTTCGTTTCATCGCTTGCTTTGTCTCGTCGGTGACTTTGCCAAGCTGACTTTGCCATGACTTTGGGTGACAAATATGTGGACCACAGTTGTAAGTGACTCAAAGTCACCGACTTTGGGGACTCCCGAATGCTTCGTATATTTCGACGTGTTTCGAATAATGTACTCCGTACAACTTTTGTAATATTGGTCAAACTAGTTTTGACCAGGGTTTGTGTAGGGTGGTTTTTTTGGTTGGTCCAAATGGTGTTGTGTGGTCCAAATGTGATGTATCATCACACCACCATGTGCCCCCTCCCCCCACCCCACCCCTAGGTTTTGGTAATGCCATTCTGATACATGCTTCTTAGAAGGAGTACATTTTTTCCGTTAGGGCATGACAATTTTGAAAAATTCAAAAAAATGGGAAGACAGTAATGGTAACATCATTTTCCATGTGATGATGCACCCCAGTGCCAAATTTTGGTTCATTTTAAGAATGTAAGGTGACAAATTACTCGAGGAAGCTAGTTGGAGTAGACGGGCATGATCGGATTGGCATAGGGGATTTATTTTTTGAAGGATGTTATTTTTCATAGACAATATCTGACACAAAAAATAAAATGTTAAGGTCTCATATTATTCCGAATGATTTTGAATTACTTATGACGTTTGGAAGTATTGGTATACATGAGTCCCACATGAAGTTAAATGGTCCAAAAAAAGTTTCGTACACGTCTCCCGTAAAGTGGAAAGTCGAGTACATGCATGACTTCACGCGTCCACTATCGGATACAGAGAGTCAGAGGCTATAACATAATCGGCCTCATCATCTCTCGCGAGCTCGTCCTCTCCACTCCCCCAACTTGCCTCCCCCACACTGTGAAAACCCCCATCCACTCACCGCACCTCTGAGGCATCGACTTTCCCGTTTCCAACCGCAGCAGCATGAAGATAGGTATTGCATACGAGGCGGAGCAAGTAGGCGACCGCCCACGCAGAGGATGCCTCTACGGTAGTGGCCGTCGCGGTGGGTGAGGCTTCACCGGGCACCCGGGCCGCTCGTCTCCTCCGCTTGTCGGATTCTTCGACCTCGGCCGAAATAGGCGTCCTCGGCCGTCACGACGGGTGAGGCTTCACCGGGCACCCATGCCGCTCGTCTCCTCTGCTTGTCTGGTTCTTCGACCTCGGTCGAAACGGGCGTCCTGGCCGTCGAGCAGAAGGTGGATACCAACGTTGTTTATCCCGCCGAAGATGTGCACGACGTTGCAGGCCACCACGGCGAGGTCTTCCTAGGCCCGATGCTGGACGCGAACCTCGACCCCTTCGACGATTTCGGCCCAAACGTTCAGTTCCAGGAGGATGTTGAGGGTGATGACGAGGAGGTACTTCTCTTTTACCGAAACTGTCCCAACCCTCTTTGTGTCATATTGTTGTTCACATGGTTTGCACGAGCCTGGTTCTTGATTGATTTGATATCCTACCTTGTTCTTGTAGATGTAATTGATTCTACGATTCGTAAGATCAGATTCTAGTTTAATTTCGACTAATCTGCCATGTAGTCATATAATCAATTTATGTGTTCATACTTAGTGGACTTGCAATTGTTGTGGCTTATGTTCATGGTTGTTCATAGGGTTTCTCATGATTTATTACGATTTCTTCCGCCATTTACTTGTTCTACACATTTAATTTTAGGGTTTCTAAGGTTTGATTATGTTAGTGGAGTATTTATTCGATCTGTCATAAAAAACCTGATTATGTAGTACTTAATAATTCATAGGAGTATTCTGATGACACGGACAACAACAAGGTGCGCAGGGACCGGAAAAGCCGCTATGTTCTCAAGCGGCTGAAGGGTGGTGAAATTCGTTTCTGCATGCGCGGGGAGCTATTTTGCCCATTATGTGGCAAATTTCTCTAGAAGGACATCCACGACTGATCCAACATGCGATGGGTGTAGGCCTAAGTACATAGGGGGAAACACCGCCCTGCAACCAAGGCCAAGCACGCATCATATGGCCTCTTCCTCCGCAATTACGTCTTGCCTAGCTTGCTCCACGTCAACGCCCCCGCTGCTGGCCCTCATGCTCCTCGGTCATGTTTAAAGTTCATATGTGTAATCTTAATCCCTTTGGAAGTTCAAGCATTAAACTCTACTAGTACAACCGTGGTGGTCTTGTGATGTAGTACTCTTTTGATGCATTTGTGATGTAGTAGTACTTTTTTTGAAATGATATAGTACTATCTAAGAAAAGTACTCCCTCCGATTCACATTCATTTCACATCAAGAAATATGGATCAGAGCGAGGGAGTAAATTAAACATGGCATCTCGTGCATGAAGCTTGACATATCGATCAGGTTGGCTAGAATAGCAATACAATGCTGCTCATTAGGCAAATGCATGCCATGTACGATAGTATACATCTAGTAAAGAAGTCTATACTGACATAAAAAAACTACTTTGGGGATGAGAGTCAATTGGGGCATCTACAATATAGAAAATCTTGCTCGTAGATGATTTTGGCTAAGAGGGTTTTACTCACATTACACGTGCCACTTTCCTTGTCTGCAAAACAAGTTCCAATAAAGGGAGAGGAAAGAAGAGGGTATTGTGGGCGAGATTGAACACCTTTTTTATGTGTTAAGTCGAGGCCTCGTTTAGATGAGGATTTCGACTTATGCCTAACAGCTCAACACACCCACAAATAATTCTGCTTGCGCGCACCACCGTTCATTAAAAATAACAATATTAGCTCGCAAGATTAAGAACGAAGTGAATTTAAGTAACTTGGTAAGATTTTCAAGCAATATATTCAGAGAAAGAGCACACATGTTCGGCTCAAAATAATCATAAGAGAAGAACAATAAATCTAAGGCACCACATGGATTCATACCTTGAGTCGACGCTGGCTCGTAGAAGGGCGGCCGCGCCTCGAGGATGCCGGGGACGTCTCCACCTCGGTCTCACATGTGACTGCTTATCGGCGGGTGGTGCGCCGCGCCATGTAGAAGATCTATCAAGAGAGGAGAGCCCGATGACGCTACCGACGCCTCAACCTTGATAGCACCGACCTGTTGGTCCGCACCGAGATGCGCCACGTGCAAGATTTAGCGGATGCACCAATTTTAGAGATATGTCATGATCATTGTAACAAATTTCAACGTGATGATGATTTGATCTTGTACTCGGCCTTGAACATAAGAACTAGTACAATCTCACATTTTTTTTATCATTATCCTTTGCGAGATTTAGCGGATGCGCCAAATTCAGAGAAATATCATGATCATGGTAACACAATTTTCAATGTAATGATGATTTGATGTTGCACTCGACCTTGAACATAAGTACTAGTACGGTCTCACAAATTTGTATCATTATACTTTGCAAGTTTTAGTGGATGCGCCCATTTTCGGAGGTAGATCATGATCATGGTAAGTTGGTAACAAATTTTCAACGTGATGATGATTTGATTTTGCACTCGGCCTTGAACAGAGGTACTAGTACGGTCTCACAATTTTTTATCATTATACTTGGACGGTGGCCAAATTCAAAATCTCATAGCGGCAAAACTTCCCGCCCACAAAATACAAAATTTCACACGCTTCCAAATTCCCATTCTACCCCTGTGGAGATGGCAGCAAAGTCGGTTGGTGGGGGGTATGCCCGTCATTTTTTGAATCACCACCTCCCTAGCCCGGAAACCCTCCCAAAAAAATTCATTTCCCTCAGACCACCCACCGGAACTTCCCAAGTCCCTCTCTCCCACCTCCACGACCACCGCACCGGAACATCCCCGCCGGACTTCCCTGGCCTACCCGAGCCCTCGCGATCCTCGTCATCCGGCTGCCTGCCGGAGCCGCTTCATCGACGCCATCATCAACCGGACCGGATCATCCCCGCCGTACCTCGAAACCATATGCTCATCCAGCAGTCTACCGCAGTCGCTTCAGCTGCGGTATCGTCCACCCCACCGGAGCCGCTTCGCCGGATCCGTCGTCCACCGCATCGTATCTTGCTCACCGACACCGCTGTGCATGAACCGGATCTGCTTCACCGGCGCCGTGCATGATCTAAACTCTTCTACTGTCGCTTTTCTATTGCTTGCCTGCAAGTTCTTGTTTAATCTTGGGGGAACTTGTTTGTGCTAACGACGCGCCGTTACGTTTTTGCAGATGAGATGAGTAATCATGAAGTGTAATGGCCATCTCTCCAACCCCAAGTAGCACATGTAGCGTACTTCATCACCGGATCTATCAACCCCGGGAAGATCCGTCGTGACTCCCACAGAGTGCTTCTCCTAATGTAAGTCCCTTGTTTTAGCGCCATGTTCCGGGTTCGGATGCTTGTTTGTCCGAAGCTCTTTTAGTTCATTCCTAGCTATGACCGTAACACGTTGCTATTTTCTACTTCATTGCTAACTTTAAGCGATTGAACATTTTGGTTTGCATTCCCTGTTCTGTAGATGTAGCCATCATAACTTCTATCTTGCTCAGTCGTTGTTACAAAAATTATAGGTATTATAGTAACATCCTGCTATTATTTAGTTCATGGCCAATTTTAAGTAATTGCACATGTTGGTTCGCATTCCTTGCTCTATAGCTTTTGGCATCGTAACTTCTATATTTGGTTTACATTCCCTGCTCTGTAGATCTAGCCATCATAACTTTATCTTGCTCGATCGTTGTTACAAAAATTATGGCCTGCTACTATGTTGTTTGTGCCAATTTTTACTCCATGAACATGTTGGCTTGCATTTCTGTACTACGGGTGATGCCATTGTTTTGTATCTAGTTCATTGTAAGCTAACAAAGTAAGGACTTAGTTTGGCATGCTATCACTCGCTATCTAGCCTCGTAGTACAAATAAACTTGTCATACTACTAGATTATAATTTTGCGTGCCATCTTGTTCTTCAAAAGCTGCATTATTGACTTGTTTCTCTGACTTGGCATGACGCTCACATATGGAAAGCTGAACATATTGGTTTGCATTACCTCTTATACAAGTTCACAGGTGATCCCACTATATTCGTGATCTGGTCCATCCTAAGCTCCAGCATTAACTATCCTCTATGTGTTGCTCATTACAAGTTTATATCCCGAAACATCTTGATTTGCATCCCCTTCACTATAAGTTCAGGAGTATTATTTAGTTCAGGCCAAAATGAAGTAATTGCACTTGGCACATGTTGGTTCACATTCCCTCCTCTTTAGCTTTTGCCATCGTAACTTCTATTTTTGGTTTACATTCCTCGCTTCTGTAGATGTAGCCATCATAACTTCATCTTGCTCGGTCGTTGTTACAAAATTTATAGCCTCGCTACTATGTTGTTCATGCCAATTTTGTACTCCCTGAACATGTTGGTTTGCATGGGACTCGACAGTAGTAAGTCTCGCTGTTTCATTCTAACATGCTCTGTTATATTGGCTGTTGGTATGCGGCATGCACTCTTTGTTTGCTTATTGTGCGCATTACAATGATCTTGTTATAACGACGAAATGATGAGTTTCAAATTCTTTGGCAAACAATATTGCAGTGTCTTTGCGTTTCCATTGTTGCTGTCTTAAATTGTAATGTCTTTGTTTCAGATATAGGTGCTGCATGGACAACTTAAAAGATTGCCGGATCGCTTCATTGTATTGCTAGGTTTAATTACCATTCAATTTCTCCGGGTTCTCGTAATATTTTTTCAAAGCCTTGCAATCGATGTAATATTTAGTTAGTTTTTAGAGTTCTTTCGCGCATTTTTTCTTTGGTGCTTGTGGTAAGTGAGGCTATCCGACAGAAATCAATGCTGCGTAAATATTCTCAGTATCTAAATCACGAATTCCCATCCCTTAAACGGCCCAATTAAGCGAAATCACATACGTGCTGGCCCGCAAAATCCTAAAGTGCCTTTTATGCCGGCATATAAACAGCAACTAAACGGGCTGGCCCACTTACTTATTGGGCCAGCCCACTTGATTTACTGTGGACCCCACACTTTTATTGGGCCGGCCCACTTGCTTTAAGGTGGACCCCACCCACTACTGGGCCGGCCCACTAATTAGTTGGGCCAGCCCAATTGCTTTTCTGGTGGTCCCCACATACTAAACGGCCGGCCCTTTAAGAAGAAAGTGGGACCCACCTGTGTTTTGGCCCGGCCCACTAGCGTGTTGGGCCGGCCCACTTGCTATATTGTGGACCCCACATACTAAATGGGCCGGCCCTTTAACAGAAAGTGGGACCCACCTGTGTTTTTGGCCGGCCCACTAGCGTGTTGGGCCGGCCCACTTGCTATACGGTGGACCCCACATACTAAATGGGCCGGCCCTTTATCAGGAAAGTGGGACCCACCAGTGTTTTTGCCCGGCCCACTATCTTGTTGGGCCGGCCCACTTGCTATATGGTGGACCCCACATACTAAATGGGCCAGCCCTTTAACTGGAAAGTGGGACCCACCTGTGTTTTTGGCCGGCCCACTATCTTGTCGGGCCGGCCCACTTGCTATATGGTGGACCCCACATACTAAATGGGCTGGCCCTTTAACGGAAAGTGGGACCCACCGGTGCTTTTGGCCCGGCCCATCGGCTTGTTGGGCCGGCCCATTTGATCAAATGCGGACCCCACGTACTAAATGGGCCGGCCTAGATAGCAGGAACGTGGGACCCACATGCTAATTGGGCCGGCCCAATAACTCTTGGGCCGGCCCGGTTGCTTTAATGTGGACCCCACTTTGTAAATGGGCCGGCCCGATACCAGAAAGTGGGTCCCACATGTCTTGTGGGCCCGCGCTTTGCTCGTGACCGGTCAATCGAGTGCATTCGGCCCGACCCACATGCTTAGTGGGCCTCGCCCATTAAATTTTGACCGGTCAACCTTAGAGGTTAGGCCCGGCCCACGTAACTAATGGACCAGCCCGGCTATATAGTTGACCGGTCAAACTAAGTCAGCTGGCCGGCCCGCAAACTTAATGGGCCGGCCCGCTTAAGACGTGGCGAGCCTCGTGTGGGCCTACCATCTACCACGGGGTTTCGACCGGTTAACGCCGTTAAGTGCCGATTAACGGCGTACGCCACGTGTCGGTTTGCATGACGTCGGCGGTCAACGGGCTCCCGGAAACACTTAGGCAACGGTCCGATTTTCCGTGGCGGAAGGGCGCCCAAGCGCGACGGACCGAAAAATCGTCGTAGGACTTTGCCTGACGCAGTTTCCACAACAGAACCCATATCGTCGGGTTAGGCCCATAGGCGACGAAAAATACCCCTTAGCGGACGATTTTGAGACGTTGTCTATCAGAACTTTTCTTGTAGTGGGAGGGTAAATGTTGACAAACATAGTGCAGTTGTATCTCCCGTAGCAGAAAAAATGATCAACGAGCTTCTTAGAGTGGACGCCACTTTCTTCAAGGAGTTTTGGTATGATGATTTGACACAGATTGTCCATTCTGCAAGAGAGAACATAACCATAGATAGATTTGTGTAGGAATTCTTTTTCTTTTCTCAAACGCGTTTGGTTTGAACCGAATCGCAGAATTGCGAGACTCATGTAAAGTTAAGGCAAATTCTCGTGTTATCTTTTTTCCTTTGAGCCCCAAAGTATCTTGGCTGGCGTGACTATCTTTATTGTTCACGAGGTTTTTCTTGGAACCAAGGCGTGTAAAATTGAGAGATGCTTTGAAGTCGAGTATATTTTGTAAATTTGTCGGGTTCGAGCCCCCGAGCCTTGCTTGCGAGAAAATTATATGCCATCACTATTTTTATTTCAACCATGCTATATTGCAGCATCGCAAGCCCGCCTCATTAAAAAGCTTTCAGCCCCACTCGGTGCCCTGAAAGGAAAAGAGTGCGTCTGAAAACTTGCGAGCTCTTCAGGTACAATATATGCTTACATAGTTGATACTATATTGATCTCTAAGCGTAAAAACGTCGTAGCTGCGCCACGTTCCACGGGTTTGGTTCATCCTTGCCCGATTTCTTGTCCTTCAACCGATAAGCTCCACCCAGAATAACTTCAGTGACGATATATGGTCCCAACCATGGAGATTCAAATTTCTCGTGTCCATCTTGTGTGAGTCGAAGGACTAGATCGCCAACTTGAAAGGACCTGGGCCGCAAACGTCGGCTGTGATAGTTATTGAGGTTCTGTTGGTATGCACTTACTCTTGATAGTACCTCATCTCTCGCTTCGTCGAGTGCGTCAACATCATCCTCCCGCGCCTTCTGCAAAGTTTCCTCTTCGTATTCCGCGACTCTGGGGGTGTTGTGTTCTATTTCTATTGGCAGCACTGCTTCGGCTCCATGGACCAAGAAAAAAGATGTTTCTTGGGTTGCCGCATTTGGCGTTGTTCGTAAGCTCCACAATACGTACGACAGCTCGTCGACCCAAGTGTGTCGCGCTTTCTCCAACGGTGTTAACAGACACTTCTTGGTGTCATTGCAGATAAGCCCGGTTGCTTTTTCGACTTGACCGTTAGTTTGCGGGTGCGCCATTGATGCGAACTGCAGCTTGATGCCCACGATTTTACAGTAGACCTTGAATTCTCGGGAGCTAAAATTGTTGCCATTGTCCGTAACTATGCTGTTGGGGACGCCGAACCGAAAAACTATCCCCTTGATGAAGTTCACCGCTGATGTTGCATCTGCCGAAGTTACTGGTACCGCTTCGATCCATTTGGTAAATTTGTTGAAAGTCACAAGAAAATACACGTGTCCTCCTGGCCAGGACTTGTATAATTTTCCCACCATGTCAAGCCCCCATTGTGTGAAAGGCCATGCCACACTAGTAACATATGGGTCTTCTATAACGATTTTAGTTCGTCAGCGAATGTGCAAAATCCATCATAGAGGCCTCATACTGACGGTTTGCATGACCGTTGCGGATCTCGCGTCCCAGATGGCCAGCCTGACGGTTAAGAATGTGCGTCACAGATCCATGACGGGTAGGTCCAAGCCCAAAGCCCAGCCGGCCCGGACTGTTGTGATGGACTTACACCTTGTCGGGCGGTCCCCCTGTACCCGACCGATGTGTCATGCCAATGATTGGGCAATTATTACGGTCGGGTGATATTGTTTTGTCGTCTACCATATTCTCAGCGATGTGGTGGCTTGCCCCGAAGACGACACGTGGTAGCATCTGCTCTGAAATAAACTAACATCGTTGCGACAACTGTGCCACTAGATCCGCGACACGTGGCAGTATACAGTAGGTGGGACCCATAGGAGATGGGCCTTTAGGCCCGTTAGGCCATGGTCCTTGAGGCATGTTAGTCGGTGGGTCTTGAGGCCCGTTAGGCGATGGGCTTTAGACCCATTAGTCTATGGTCCTTCAAGGCCATTAGTCGACGGGCCTTGGGGTCTGTCAGGCGATGGGCCTTGAGGCCCATTTTTTGATGGGTCCTAAGGGCCGTTGGTTGATGGCCCTTGGAGGCCCGTTAGTTGGTGGGCCTTACGTCCCGTTAGTTGGTCGGTCTTGAACCCGTCAGCTTATGGGCATTGGGCCATTATTTGATGGACCTTCAGGCCCGTTAATTTGTGAGCCTTTTAGGCCCTATATTTGGTGGGCCTTGAATCCCTCTGATCGTGGGCCTTGAGCCCGTTGGTTGATGGGCATTGTGGCCCGTTAGTTGATGGATCGACCCGTTTAAATTGCCTCTTATGCAAGCCATTAAAATTCAATTTCTTAATTTTAGTATAACTAATATGCCCACAAGAGCATGGTAAAACTGAAAACACTACATTATTACATTCAGGAATATAATTTACATCTAAGATAATTACAGTTATGCAATAACATCAGATCAGAGATCAGCGTGCACAGTAGCACCAAGATATCTCTTCAACATGACCAGAACTGCTCCAGTAGCATCAAAACACATTTTCTGCGTTGAGCACACCACGACCTGTGTGAACCACGTTATCAGGGTTATGCAGTCTACCTTTACTTAAGCATGAGAAACCTTTCAATCTTCGCCGACATCGCAGCCTGCTTTTCTAATCTTTCCTTTGCCTTGGTTGTCAGCTGATTAATTTGATCCCTCTCGATCTTTGCAACATTGGACAGCTCTGCACTTGCCAACTTCTCCTTCTCCAGTTCTGCAGCAAGCTTGCTCATTCTGGATCGAGAGGAGTGATGTGTGACCCCTACATTCTGAAGAAATGTAGGCTGGGAAGTTTCTCTCAAGAGTCCTCGTAAACAACCTGGGCCTCAGTCCTGCGTTGTCCGTCTGCTGTAGGTACACACAGCTCATATTCCATCTCAGCCTTATTTTACAGTGAACAATCATGGTTAGGAGATGCAACAAGATAAACGTTACTGACAACTCTTTGAAAGATGGCTTACAATTGCATCCTTTGTCTGGGTGGAGAAGCCGTTATGTCGGCTCAAGTGGCACTCTTTGAACATATCCAGATGACTTAGTTCTTTGCTGTTGTATTTGTCCTTCTGAAAAAAGACGTAAATAGGTGATCAGCTTAAAGGTTTCAGGTGTACATAAAATCTACAGTTTCCGCTAGCGACCATGTGCACTATAGTTACCATAGCTGGAATTCAATTCAACTGACATTGCTCTGTAAATGACGTTATTGTGAAAAAAATAAAATGCAATCCGTCCTACAGAAAAATAGGGAACATCATCTAGCACGTGTGTTGAGCGCAACAACAAACTTATGTAACCAACAAACTTGAAATACTCATCACATCACAGTTTTATGTTGTGACAGTTCGTGATTTTCCACGTTTTCCAAGTGCATGACATAGCTGCGTGAACCGGTTGCCGGATGGAGCAGGACGTTAGCACGGTTGAATTTGTTTTTCTCACTGAATTCCTGCTGCATGGTAGAATTGTTATCACCAGAATTTGACCGAGTCAGAGGTGGGCCGCGATCAAGATGGACTTGAAGATATGTACATGGAAGGAATACGTGAATCGGCCTTTTATACCAAGTTGGGCTTAATTGCCCGTGTATCTGTAACATATTAGATCGCATCTTAGTTTAGAAGTTAGAATCTTACTCGTGCACGGTTTGGTGCACGCCCACATTAGAAAGTCCGCTGGACTATAAATATGTATCTAGGGTTTATGGAATAAACAACAACCAACGTTCAACCACAAACAAATCTCGGCGCATCGCCAACTCCTTCGTCTCGAGGGTTTCTACCGGTAAGCGAGCATGCTGCCTAGATCGCATCTTGCGATCTAGGCAGCGTAATGCCTATCACGTTGTTCATGCGTTGCTCGTACTCGAAGCCTTTTTGATGGCGAGCAACGTAGTTATCTTAGATGTGTTAGGGTTAGCATTGTTCTTCGAATTACATGCTTTCGTTATGCGACCCTTGCACATCTAGCCGCCCTTACACCTATCTCAGGTGTAGGGGCGGCACCCCGCTTGATCATAATTTAGTAGATCTGATCCGTTACGGTTGCTCCTTGTTTCATCAAGGATTAGTTTAACATCCGCAATAGTTAGGCCTTACAAAGGGTTGGAGGATCCAGCGGCGTGTAGGGTGGCGTTTGCTAGCCCTAGAAAGGATGTTCGGGGATCAACCTCGTGTTGGTTTTTAGGCCCTGTCTAGGATCGGCTTACGGTCACCGTGCGCGAGCGCGAGGCCCAATCGTGAGTAGGATGATCCGATTATGCGGTGAAAACCCCAAATCGTCGTAGATCTCATTAGCTTTATCTTGATCAAGCGGGACCACCATATATTCGGACACCTTGTCCGGATCATGGGTGGATCGGCTCTTTGAGCCGATTCACGAGGATAACCCGAGAGCCGATCGAGGCTCGTATTTAATGTTTACGTGTATGCCATGCGGGAAACTAAGCGAGGCATCATCCACACGTTCCCGACCGGGTATAGGTCGGGTGGCACGCCCTTGCGATTGGCATCGGCGCGTGCGACCAGGAGGCTTTGCGGTCCGTCGCTCTGAGGGACTGGGGCCAGCCGCAGCCCTAGTTGTTCCCGGCTCTACCGTGTTGACCGTCTCTGCCCGCCAGGGGGTTTCTGACCGTCAACACATTCTGGCACGCCCGGTGGGACCACCTTCGACATCCACCACGTCGCCGTCTGCATCCGAGATGGCGGAAGGCACTCCGGTCAAGTACGAGGATCTGCCTGATGAGCTCAAGAAGAAGCATGACGAAATCAAGGCGGTCCTCGAAGCCGAACTCATCGGCTCTTTCCACCGAACCCGCTCCCATGGCGTCAGGTGGAAGGGTTTCACACCCGAAGGCGCACTCGATGGAGTGGATCCGTCCGCCCTGTCGAAGAACGCACCGAGTCGCTGCGGCGGGAGATCAACTACATGGTGGCTCATTCGCTGCACCACCACTGCGAGAGCCTCGGTGAACACTTTGGAGCGTGTCGCTCGCGCGTCGTCCGGGAAATCATGAGCCACCGGTATTCTCCGTCGGGACCAGCTGCGGGGACTTTCAAGGGAGAGATGCCACTCCAGCCCCAGCCGTTCGCATGGGCAGCACCGGAACTGCCGAACTCATCGGCATACGTCGTCTACAAGATTGGTGGTGATCCTGGTGACTACCAATTCCTACCTGAGGCACCCAAGGAGATCCCGCACGGATACGCGTGCGCGTACGTACCGGACTGCAATGCCTGGGCACTCTCGAACCAGGCTGCAATATCAGCGGCCTCTGGAACGGCAGGAGGAACGTCAGGAGCCGATCCTGAGAAGCAATCGTGGCTAGCTAAGTACGCCACCCCGACAAACCTCCAAAGCCCAGCTCCTGCAGTTGGCTTAGAACCGGAAAAGCAAGCATGGCTGGTTAAGTATGCCACCCCGGCGAATCTTCGGGGTGCGACACCTTCAGCCATCACAGCGGATCAGATTTGTGCAATTCTGAAAGATCAGTTCGGCATGATGCCGAAAAGGGAGACGTTCGGCTACACCAAGCCGTACCCCAACGACTACGAACTGATCCCGCTACCACCCAAATATCGGCTCCCGGACTTCACGAAGTTTAGTGGATCAGATGGTTCCGGCTCCATCGAGCATGTGAGCCGGTATTTGGCACAGCTGGGCACGATCTCAGCATCGGACGAGTTGCGCGTGAGGTTCTTCGCACGGTCCCTCACGAGATCGGCTTTCGGGTGGTACACATCGGCTGCCACCGAACTCCATCCGGACTTGGAAGCAGTTGGAAGAGCGGTTCCATGAGCAGTATCACTCAGAGGCTTCCGATGTTGGTATTGCCGATCTAGCGCAAGTACGACAGAAGCGCGGGGAGACAGTGTCAGAATACGTCCAGCGCTTCAGGACCATTAGGAACCGATGCTTTTCGGCTCATATAAGCGAAAAAGAAGCAGTCGAGTTGGCGGTGGTGGGTCTCTCATCATCAATCAAGGACGTGGCCTCCCAAGCAGACTACCCTTCGTTGGCGCACATGGTGCAGAAGCTGTCAGCATATGAACAGCGCCACCCAGATGTTTACCAGGACAAATTCAAGCGTGCGGTGACCTTGGTTGAGGCAGACAAAGATGAAGGTGCTATGGGAGATCAGGAGGTAGCAGTGGCTGAATGGACTCGAGCAACAGGCCCCGTGACCTGCAAATGGGTGAAGCCACAAGGCCCTCCAAAAGGGTTCGACTTCGACGTGACCAAGACTGAGCAGATTTTTGATCTCTTACTCACGGAGAAGCATATAAAGGTACCGAAGGCCACAAGATCCCCACGGCGCGAGAGCTGAACGGAAAGCCATACCGCAAATGGCATAACACGTTCTCCCACACCACCAACGACTACAGGGTGTGGCGGCAGCAGATCCAAATGGCGATAGAAAATGGACGGTTGATTTTTAACCAGTACGCCATGAAGGTCGACACACACCCTTTCCCCGCCGTTAACATGGTGGAGTATACTTACCACGAAGGTTGCCGGCCAGGGTCTTCGTTCGGTATCAACATGGTAGGATCCGGATACCACGCCGGCAAGGATGGAGATGAGGGCGAGCTGCTCTCATAGCAAAGATGCGAGAGGAAGCCGCTCCGTGCGATCGGCTCCGCCAAGACGGCAAGCGCTACGTAACAGAGGGAGAAGTGAAGAACATAAGATATCGGCGACCTCTCTCGATCACCTCCTCAACAAGTATGTGAGTCAGTACGACCAACGCCGACGGTCCAGCGATGATGATGAAAGAGATCGTCTGGCTAGAGAAGCCAGAAGATATCGTCGGCATAATCGCGATGAGGAGGAGCACGAGCGTTGTGCCAAGGAAAAGGCAAGGGAGCGAGACGACGAGGACAGGCACTCGGGATTGTCCCTTCTTCGAGCACTCGCTGGGATTCGGGAATGAGCCGATTGCCAACAATCGGCAATTGCCCGAGAATGCAACCGGAAGAAGAAGGAGGCAGCCAACGTGTCCGTGTTCGAGCGCTTAGGGCCTCTCCCGCCACGAGAGCAAACGAGCTGAGTCCCCTCGGTTGAAAGATCTCGAGGATTCAGAAAACGAGGGACAAGAAGAAGAAGAAGACAGGTACCACCGGCCAAGGTGGTGCCCTGATGGACTCAGCCGTTCCCAGAAACGCAGGGTTCAGCGATTGCGCGGCCTGTCGGAAGCCGAGAGGTTATACTTGCATACATTGAGGAAGGCAAGGCCTGATCTGGCTGCGAAGATCCAGCGAGCCCTGGATGAAGAGGGTCGTCCACGGAAAATGGAGTGGCGCCCAAGCAAAGGAAAGCCGATGACGAAACATCGGCTGGCACAAACATGGTGCTCGTTCTTCCGACGAAGCTTAGTGCTCCACGATTACACGATGCACTCAAGGTGGGCGACAGCAAGCGCACCAACATGATGAAGTCAGAGATTGGGCTGGTTTTATCTACCGGCCTGAACGAGTAGCAAGAGCACGTCAATGAGCAAACGTGGCGAGGCTGATCCTTGTGATCGGCCCCAAAAATGTATGAAGGGACATTACAAAACCTTCACCGAGCAAGCAACATGCAGGCCGATTCCAGCAATCGGCCAAAAAATTATCCTCACCATACATTTTGCTCGGGTTCAACATGTAATCCAACAGAGCCGATACCATCAATTCTCTTGACAGAATCGGCTCGGGGGGGCACCCAGGTGGATAAAACACGAGGATATGCAATGGAAGCGTCTCATCCTTTGGTGATGGGTATTGGAGTATGGGGGCCGATGCACAAGTCGGCCGTAAAAAATTCTGAAAATTCGAAATTTTTTGAGCACAGCCGATGCAGCAGACATCGACTTAAGGATATTAAAGCCGATGCATGGCCATCGACTCAAGGGGAATAACTGTTACGATCAGAGGGTCAATGGAGCACGAAGGGAGATTTTAATGGAAGAACTCCTCAATGGAGTAGTTTAAGGGCTCGGATCCTCTCTTCAAGAACAATGCCAAGAGCAGCCTGGACGTGCAGATCAGGTCAAGGATGGGTTGCATTAGATCCACCAAAGGAAAGGAGCCGATCTAGCCGGCAAGGTGCAGGAGGAACTGAAGAAGCTCGGGGGGCAGCTCACCTTGAAGGCTCTCTGCTCTGGGAAGCCGATTTATGTTCAAATCGGCTGGTTCTGCATAAGAAGCTCCCTCAGACATAATCAAGCCCATGTCCATACAGCTAATTTGCGTATCCTCGTCTCTGTTTTGCCTTGGCTGAGACTCGGGGGGCAACTGGCCTGGTAGATGCTCTATTGAGGAACCGATTGGGGTACCATCGGCTGATCTTCGTTGCAACCTTCTTCACAAAATAATGAGCGCTCGCTAAAAGGGATCGCTGAAACCGGTGGAAGAAATTTAAGGGCTCTCTTGGAAATCCCACAGTATCTACCGGAAAGAGAATCATCAGTTGAAGAATGGAAGGGTAAATGTCGAGGGACCGATGCGTTGCTATCGGCTCGTTACGCATTGGCAAAGGGGACGAATCGGCAAGATCAGTATGAGAGGAAATCGGCTAAGATAAGCTAAAAGGAATCGGCAAAATTAGATTGGGGAAAGTTCTTCATTGATAGATTTCTTACATAAGGAGCTGATTGCTCTCAAAAGGAAGTACTAGGGGATACATGGCCCCATCTACTACTACTGGTCCTATGCTAGATGTCCTATCTACGGGCCGTCGCTGCCCTCGCCGTCGCCGTCGTCGCCGCTGTCGGCGCTACTCCCGGCAGGCTCGTCGTCGCTCCAATGGCCGCCGACCGGGCCCTCATTGTCCTCGTCTTCTTCGTCACCGTCGTCATCGTCACTGTCGAAGTCGCTGAGGTTTCCCGGCCAAGGGCAGAACCGCTTGGCCGGAGGCTCGTCGGAGGAGGTGTCGTCCTCCTCCTCCTCCTCTTCTTCCTCCTCCTCCTCCTCGGGAGAGGGAAGTCACGGAGAAGCGATCGTCGTCGCTCTCCTCCTCCGTATTCCCGTCGGCGAGGAAGCGGAGGTCGCTTTTTCCCGTCGGTCAAGGACTTGTCGTCCTCCGACCAGAGGGAGAAGTCATGGCTAGACTCCTCCCCGGCCTCAATGGCGCGGCGGGTGTTGGCTGCGTGGACCTCCGCCGGGTTCGGCTCCGGCGTCGGCTCGCGAAACGAAGAGGACTGGGTGGAAAGATCCGATGAAGCATAGGAGGAAGAGGACATGGTGGCGCAGGAGGGCTTTTGGAGTGCTAATGCGAAGAAGATGCGAGAATAAACTGTGCGGAGCGGTTAAATAAAAGGGGATATAGTGGAAGTTCAATGCCACAACAGCTTCCGAGGAAGTGGTGCCTAAAAAAAAACCGCCGGGTCACGCGGAGAAGTTGAGAAGGCAGGGCATCATGATGACGGATATCGCAACGGTTCCGCCACGACATGACCCGACGAAAGAAGAGCATAATGATTTTGGAAATGTCATTTCCAAAACCAGGGGGCATGTGTTATCACCAGAATTTGACCGAGTCAGAGGTGGGCCGCGATCAAGATGGACTTGAAGATATGTACATGGAAGGAATACGTGAATCGGCCTTTTATACCAAGTTGGGCTTAATTGCCCGTGTATCTGTAACATATTAGATCGCATCTTAGTTTAGAAGTTAGAATCTTACTCGTGCACGGTTTGGTGCACGCCCACATTAGAAAGTCCGCTGGACTATAAATATGTATCTAGGGTTTATGGAATAAACAACAACCAACGTTCAACCACAAACAAATCTCGGCGCATCGCCAACTCCTTCATCTCGAGGGTTTCTACCGGTAAGCACCATGCTGCCTAGATCGCATCTTGCGATCTAGGCAGCGTAATGCCTATCACGTTGTTCATGCGTTGCTCGTATCGAAGCCTTTTTGATGGCGAGCAACGTAGTTATCTTAGATGTGTTAGGGTTAGCATTGTTCTTCGAATTACATGCTTTCGTTATGCGACCCTTGCACATCTAGCCGCCCTTACACCTATCTCAGGTGTAGGGGCGGCACCCCGCTTGATCATAATTTAGTAGATCTGATCCGTTACGGTTGCTCCTTGTTTCATCAAGGATTAGTTTAACATCCGCAATAGTTAGGCCTTACAAAGGGTTGGAGGATCCAGCGGCGTGTAGGGTGGCGTTTGCTAGCCCTAGAAAGGATGTTCCGGGGATCAACCTCGTGTTGGTTTTTAGGCCCTGTCTAGGATCGGCTTACGGTCACCGTGCGCGAGCGCGAGGCCCAATCGTGAGTAGGATGATCCGATTATGCGGTGAAAACCCCAAATCATCGTAGATCTCATTAGCTTTATCTTGATCAAGCAGGACCACCATATATTCGGACACCTTGTCCGGATCATGGGTGGATCGGCTCTTTGAGCCGATTCACGAGATAACCTGAGAGCCGATCGAGGCTCGTATTTAATGTTTACGTGTATGCCATGCAGGAAACTAAGCGAGGCATCATCCACACCTTCCTGACCAGGTATAGGTCAGGTGGCACGCCCTTGCGATTGGCATCGGCGCGTGCGACCAGGAGGCTTTGCGGGCCGTCGCTCTGAGGGACTGGGGCCAGCCGCAGCCCTAGTTGTTCCCGGCTCTACCGTGTTGACCGTCTCTGCCCGCCAGGGGGTTTCTGACCGTCAACAAGAATTAGTAATGGTACTGATAGTCAAGCTTCATGCACAAGAAAATGCAGTCCTAAGTCAGAACTGGGGAAAGGGCTAGTCAATTCAGTTAACAAGTTCATCAGCCATACGCATGTAATGTAACAACTTTGATTTGCATAAAATAACTGACCTTCATCTTGCGATCCATCCAGTGATGCACAAGCTCATTCCACTCAACGTCGTTCATCGAACTGATAGGACTTTCTTCCGGCACATCGCAGAGAAGACGGTTATCAAAGTGCTTTCTTTTAAGGACGTGCCATTGGTGCTTAACACCTATCTGAAGATACCTCTTGCACGCTGCTTTTACTGGTGAAGCATTAATATCCATATCAAACCTAACCCACTGGCATGGAAGAACATGCATAAGAATGGAAATCTCTGAATCAACAGCATTATATAAATATTGTAGAGGAGAAAAACGCTTAGGATGGACTTACCGAAAATCTATGGTAATAGTCAGAGAGGAGCCTACTACCCCCCTTATATTTCTTCCAGTGCGAGCGCACATGCACATGGTTCTTGACTGCATTGTGGCATTCAGTTGCAAACTTTGCAGCGACAAAAGGTGACACTGGCCTCATCATACCTTTTTGAATGACAACTGCCAGTTTTCCAGCCACCACTACACATGTAAACAATTAATGAGGTAACAATAATGGTACTACAGACAGAATATGGAATAAACAGACTAAATATACTAAGCATGCATCCATTTATCCCCATTACTATTCAGGGTTGCGTCCTCATGGTTAGCATCCATCTAGTGACTAACTATGTCCACAAAGACATGCCCAGTAGCATCATTACCTGTGTTCAACGGAAGCAGCCTGAGTGTGTCATCGTGCAACAGAAGGTAACATAAATGCACATAAGAACTTGACAGTACAACATGCTAAATGCAGTAAGAGCATGATTGTAACATATTGCCTTCAGCGAGAGAAGGGTTTAGACGAAGGGATCTTCGACACACTACGATTGGATTTGATTTGCAAGTAGAAGGTGCCGGATCTGGAAATGAAATCTTGGCGCTCATCTAGGTCAGAAGTCGGGTTAGCCCTCTTGTTGTTGCTGGCGGTTATTGTTCCCGGGTAATAACTACACGATTGATCAATCCAGCTAGAATGAAACGATAGATTGGCCTTCGCAATCAAACATAAATAAGACGAGACAAGTTGTAAATGCAGAAACTAGCACCTTAGCTGATGAGAGACCAAAGGAGGCCACACAGATATTGTTAATACGAGTGCAAGATTATAGTCTCCTTCAGGTGGCTGGGATGATGATACTCCCTTTTTGCCGTAGCTGTTGAGCCTCCTCTTTTACTAATTTCTATTGTTTTCCTCCATTTCAGCATGAGATGCCAGCAACATTTCTAGGCTGCTACGAATACAAAGACAAAAATAAACGTACATTATGATGTGCTTGCTGTCAAGCTTCATGCAGTCAACTAAACCAATAATACGAACTTATGGACAAGGCTAGTACAATCCACAACAAGAAACATACGAACTAACAGGATGCGAAATAACTCAAAAGAAACGATTTACCAAATTCTGTATGGGAGACGATTTAGCCGAAACAGTGAAGATGTTGCCACAGACAATGGACGACCGTGGTCTTTGCATAACGGGGCAATGCTGCGTCCGGCGATCGGCGGGGACGAGAAGCGGGCAGGCGGTGGTGGATATATCCGGAGGGGGATCTAGGGTTAGTAGAGATGGGGAAAACTGCGTGTGAGCCTCGGTTGGATTCAGATTGGAAACGATTGTCATGTGGCCATATTTTACAGTTACTTCAATACCCTTGCCCTCCCGAAAATGTTCGGCATTAGTTCTGCAAGCCAGGAGGGTAGAATGGCCATTTCGCTGGATGAAATTTGTCCGGCGCCAACTTTTTGGAGCCAACACATTTCAAATTTCTAACATGTGGGACCGCAGTCATGGACTGGGCACCGAAGTTGGGATGTGAACACACCTCTACCTGAAGGGACGTAGCCCAACAGGTTCGTAGTTCCTACAAAATACTACTGCCATTCCATTACATTTTTTTCGCATTCAAAGCTTATTGTTCAAATTCTAGAATTACAATCACTCAAAAAAAGTATCAGCGAGAAAACCCGGGATATAGTATTCACAAACCCGGGAAAATGTTTCAGTAACTGAAATAATATAAACTAACTAATATGGGATAGTCGGAAACAATATTTTCTTGCCAAAATTTAGTGATTTTTTTGACCTTTTTATAATATTGGAAAAAAAATAGTAATAAAAGAAGAAAAAATAAAAAAATCTGCGAAAGTTCAAAAATAATTGTACATGTCATTTGAAAGTTATATCACTTTTTGTGAGATTAGCCCAAAATTTGATGAAAAGATAAACTTCTAAAATAAAAATAAAAATTGTAGTATTTGAAAGGGTATGTGTTCAATCTTGGAAATTGATACAATCTGGAATAAAAAAGCATTGGTGGTCCCCGATCATCTGATTTGCGCTTAAACAGCTTAATCTTACATATAGTTGGTGGCATGTGCAAAAAAATATGTGAAGTCAGTGTTTTGTGCAACGAGAACAACATCAATAAGTGGTGGTTTGTGCAATTTTCCCCATCTACGGTACTCCTCCGCGAAGATTCCTTCCCTACATTTTGCTCATTTCCAACATCTCTCGAATAATATTCTTATCTAGTTTGAGCAGAGAGGAGAGGAGGGAGATAGGGAGTGGGGTCTAGCTATTTCTCGTAGGCACTTCGTGAAAGTGAAAGGTGTACCATATATATGTTCGAAATGTATTACTAGTACATTTTTATAACTCACTATGGTACAATGTAGCTCTATGTTTGCTCAAGATGACTTACCACACTTATTTTATAGCTAGCAGTTGACTATATATTATAAACTTGCTCTAAGGCATGGAAAGGGCACACCTCCACAGACGCAACCCATATGGGAGAGGGGGGGTCTCCGTTGGGGGTGCAAATAGGGGACGGGGAAATCCAGTGATACATTACATGTGACATGGTACTGCTTCTAAATTCAAATTTACAAGCATATAAAGATTTGAAAAAATTGGGGTGTTCACAAGATGTGTACTTACATCCCTTGGAAATTTCCAACACAAATTCGAAATAAACACATAGATGAAAAAGGACATGTTTCTATGTGAATATTGTCATTTTGTGCTTTTTGTCTTGTTGTTGCGCTATTTATGTAATATTTTTCAATTCATTTTTTCTTGCGTATTTAAAAAATTTATTTGCAAATTCTAGGGATTGTAGTCAACATAATATGAATGTTTAAAAGTTTATTTTGATTCGAAGAAATGTAACTTTGAAATTTAAATAGTAATATCATGGTATATCTTGTAGTCTATGATATAATGTTGGAGCAAGTTTCTTCCATCTCTCTCCCCCACATTTGGTATATATATGTAGGACTTGATAAGTTATATGGGCGTGTTGTAGAACTTCCTCGCGAGTCATGATCCATGATTCATCTTAATTTTTGCTGGTGGCGGTGCCAAAAAGAGAAACACATAGAGCATGCGCTATATGGGGGCGAACATCGGGCACATGACACCCTTCAAGGTATAGGGAAATTGCCCAAAGCAATGACAACATGTTGTGCACTGCACGACAGTCAATCTCTTGGTCCATGTGTTGGTTAAGGACCTTCGTTCCATTGGCCAGGTCGTTTGGTAGTTTATAGATATCATGCATATAATTTCCTAATTAAGGCTCGAAAGAAATGAGTGACTCTCGGAGTGGTCTCAAAGGAGATCCCATGATCGTTGTTTCATGTGAACTATTGAGGAAATCCAGGTGTAAGTTTGTGTCTAGGATATGACAATTTTGAAAATTTCAAACAAAAATGGGAAGACAGTATGGTAGCTTCATTTTCCATGGATGTGATGATGATCCCATGTTCCAAATTTAGGTTCATGTGAACAATGTAAGGTGACATATTGGTCAAGAGAAAGCTAATTGGGGTAGACGGGCATGACCATCGCACTAGCATCCTGAACTTTGAGAGACGATTGGGGAAGGGGTTATTTTGTAGGGATATATTTTTTCATGGACATTATCCGACGCAAATAATCCAAATATGAAGGTTTCATATTTTTCTGAAGGATTTTGAATTATGTACGACTTTCGGAATATTGGTCAAACTAGGGTTGACCAGGGTTTGTGTAGGGTGGTTGAAACGTTTTTGGTTGGTCCAAATGGTGTTGTGTGGTCCAAATGTGATGTATCCTCACACCACCATGCCCCCTCCCCAGGTTTGGTAATGGCTTTCTAATACATGCTTCATGGAAGGAACAGCGCCCATGTGTTGGTTAAGGACCTTCATTCCATTGGCCAGGTTGTTTGGTAGTTTATAGATATCGTGCATATAATTTTCTAATTAAGGCTCGAAAGAAATGAGTGACTCTTGGAGTGGTCTCAAAGGAGATCCCATGATCGCTGTGTCCTGTGAACTATTGAGGAAATCCAGGTGTAAGTTTGTGTTTAGGATATGAAAAATTTGAAAAATTCAAACAAAAATGGGAATACAATATGGTAGCTTCATTTTCCATGGATGTGATGATGAGCCCATGTTCCAAATTTAGGTTCATGTGAACAATGTAAGGTGACATATTGGTCAAGAGAAAGCTAATTGGGGTAGACGGGCATGACCATCGCACTAGCGTCATGAACTTTGAGATACGATTGGGGAAGGGGGTTATTTTGTAGGGCTATATTTTTTCAAGGACATTATCGGACGCAAATAATCCAAATGTGAAGGTTTCGTATTTTTCTGAAGGATTTTGAATTATGTACGACTTTCAGAATATTGGTCAAACTAGGGTTGACCAGGGTTTGTGTAGGGTGGTTGAAGCTTTTTTGGTTGGTCCAAATGGTGTTGTGTGGTCCAAATGTGATGTATCATCACACCACCATGCCCCCCTTCTTCCCCTGGTTTGGTAATGGCTTTCTGATACATGCTTCATAGAAGAAACGTACCTTTTTTTTTGTTAGGGCATGACAATTTTGAAAAATTCAAACAAAATGGAAGACGCAATGGTAGCATCATTTTCCATGTGATGATGCATCCCCGTTCCAAATTTTGGTTCATTTCAAGAATGTACCAAGACAAATTGCTCAGGAAACGCGTATCCGTTGGTGTCAGATTTGCCAGAGATATTCATCTTCCGTAGCGTATCCGCATATATGAGATTTAAACTGCTTCCCTCCATCTATGAATATGCGAGATACCTCAAATCCCGCAATCACCACTGGTAAGATCATAGTTGACTGCCCTGGTCTTGGAACTTGAGGTGGGTGGTCCTCTTGGTTGAATCCTATTGCTTGTCCCAGCCAATTGAGGTACTCAATGGTTGGTGAAGGCGACTTTTCTGCCATAAACACCCGTCGCGTAATTAACTTGTGCGCTCTGTTCGAGGGCCTTCCTTTTTGTATCATCGACACTTCTCCCGTTGTGTTTATGAAGTCACCATCATCGCTCGGAGGTGCCGCAAGTTGCAACTGATGTTGATTTGCGCTGGTAATCGCGGGTGGTGGTGGCAGGTGAATTTCACTCCTTGGCCCCTGCACGTACCCCCTGTTTGCTGCTTGCTTGTTAGTCTTTTCCACGTATCTTCCCAGAGCTTGAAAAGTTTGGCAGTCCTCCTGAAGATGACCCGACTGTCTCTTTCCCTCATTGTCGAAGTAGAAATGCATCTGGCATGGCCCATTCAACTGATCTTCGGGTGACATGTTGTATGGCCTTGGGAACCTAGGCCGGTTATTTTGCCTGCTGGAACTCGGTGCATCTCTATGATCGTTGCGCTGATCATTATTCCGCTGGTAATCATCCTGGTGATTTCCTCCACTATTTCCTCGGAAGCCAGCCGCCACTTGGCTGGGATTGTCATAATCAGTGAAGGGTCGAAAACGTCGCCTATTTTGATTGTTATTCCTGTTGAGGTCTCGAAACTTTCATAGCTGACGATGGATCCTTCCGGTAGCTTCTTCATCCAAGATCTTGCGGCTCCGCTGAGGTGGACCTGAATGCTCTCCATGCCCATTGCCCTGGTTCTGCCCATCAGCTTCACTGTTGATACGTCCAAAACGTATCTACTTTCCCGAACACTTTTGCTATTGTTTTGCCTCTAATTTGTGTATTTTGGATACAACTAACACGGACTAACGCTGTTTTCAGCAGAATTGCTATGGTGTCTCGTTTTTGTGCAGAAATTCAACTTTCAGGAAAATCCCCGGGATTAATTCCAGTGGGCCTATTTTCACATAAGAATAATGGAGCCAGAAGAGCAGAAGGAGGGGGGCCACGAGGCAGCCACCCCACCAGGCGGCGCGGCAGGCCCCTGGGCCGCGCCGACCTATGGTGGCGGCGCCTCGGGCAGCCCCAGGTGCCCCCCTCTGGACTACTTAAGGGCTTCGACCTAAAAACGCACGGGGGTTAGACGAAATCGCCAGAAGACATCCAGAACACCGCCGCGATCGCGAAACTCCGTCTCGGGACCAGAAACTCCGTTCTGGCACTCCGCCGGGACGGGGAATTGGAGGAGATCATCGCCATCATAACCACCGACGCCTCTCCATCGACCAGCCATGTTTCCCCCATCCATGTGTGAGTAATTCCCCCGCTGTAGGCTGAAGGGGATGGTACGGATTGGATGAGATTGATCATGTAATAGTCATAAGATTGTTAGGGCATAGTGTCTAGTATCCGTTGTTGGTACTTTTATGATATTGTTGCAACTTGTTATGCTTAATGCTTGTCACTCTCTATTCCTACATACTTGCATATTGTACTTGTTATATTACTCTATGTTGACAATTATCCATGAGATATACATGTTACAAGTTGAAAGCAACCGCTGAAACTTAATCTTCCTTTGTGTTGCTTCAATACCTTTACTTTGATTTATTGCTTTATGAGTTAACTCTTATGCAAGACTTATTAATGCTTGTCTTGAAGTTCTATTCATGAAAAGTCTTTGCTTTATGATTCACTTGTTTACTCATGTCATTAACATTGTTTTGATCGCTGCATTCATTACATATGTTTACAAATAATATGATCAAGGTTATGATGGCATGTCACTTCAGAAATTATCTTTGTTATCGTTTTACCTGCTCGGGACGAGCAGAACTAAGCTTGGGGATGCTTGATACGTCTCCGACGTATCGATAATTTCTTATGTTCTATGCCATATTATTGATGATACCTACATATTTTATGCACACTTTATGTCATATTCGTGCATTTTCTGGAACTAACCTATTAACAAGATGCCGAAGAGCCGATTCTGTTGTTTTCTGCTGTTTTTGGTTTCGAAATCCTAGTAACGAAATATTCTCGGAATTGGACGAAACAAAGACCCAGGGGCCTATTTCGCCACGAACCTTCGAGAAGACCGAAGAGCATACGAAGTGGGGCCACGAGGTGGCCAAACCACAAGGCGGCGCGGCCAAGGGGGGGCCCGCGCCGCCCTGTGGTGTGGGCCCTCGTCGGCCCCCCACGTTGCCCTTCCGCCTACTTAAAGCCTCCGTCGCGAAACCCCTGAGGCGGAAAAACCACGATACGGAAAACCTTCCAGAGACGCCGCCGCCGCCAATCCCATCTCGGGGGATTCTGGAGATCTCCTCCGGCACCCTGCCGGAGAGGGGATTCATCTCCCGGAGGACTCTACACCGCCATGGTCGCCTCCGGAGTGATGAGTGAGTAGTTCACCCTGGACTATGGGTCCATAGCAGTAGCTAGATGGTTGTCTTCTCCTCATTGTGCTTCATTGTTGGATCTTGTGAGCTGCCTAACATGATCAAGATCATCTATCCGTAATACTCTATGTTGTGTTTGTCGGGATCCGATGGATAGAGAATACCATGTTATGTTAATTATCAAGTTATTACATATGTGTTGTTTATGATCTTGCATGCTCTCCGTTATTAGTAGAGGCTCTGGCCAAGTTTTTGCTCTTAACTCCAAGAGGGAGTATTTATGCTCGATAGTGGGTTCATGCCTGCATTGACACCTGGGACAGTGACAGACAGTTCTAAGGTTGTGCTGTGCTGTTGCCACTAGGGATAAAACATTGGCGTTATGTCCTAGGATGTAGTTGTTGATTACATTACGCACCATACTTAATGCAATTGTCTGTTGCTTTGCAACTTAATACTGGAAGGGGTTCGGATGATAACCTGAAGGTGGACTTTTTAGGCATAGATGCAGTTGGATGGCGGTCTATGTACTTTGTCGTAATGCCCAATTAAATCTCACTATACTTATCATGACATGTATGTGCATTGTTATGCCCTCTCTATTTGTCAATTGCCCGACTGTAATTTGTTCACCCAACATGCTTTTATCTTATGGGAGAGACACCTCTAGTGAACCTGTGGACCCCGGTCCATTCTTTAATACCTGAAATACAAATCTGCTCGCAATACTTGTTCTTTACTATTTTCTCTCGCAAACAATCATCTTCCACACAATACGGTTAATCCTTTGTTACAGCAAGCTGGTGAGATTGACAACCTCACTCGTTTCGTTGGGGCAAAGTACTTTGGTTGTGTTGTGCGGGTTCCACGTTGGCACCGGAATCCCCGGTGTTGCGCCGCACTACATCCCGCCGCCATCAACCTTCAACGTGCTTCTTGGCTCCTCCTGGTTCGATAAACCTTGGTTTCTTTCTGAGGGAAAACTTGCTGCTGTGCGCATCATACCTTCCTCTTGGGGTTGCCCAACGAACGTGTGAAATACACGCCATCAACTGTACCTTGTGAACTTCGTCCAATGATTAACCAGATGTGTCCGCATGAAGGGTCTTTCACTATGCATGGCAATGACAAATTGATGAACACCTACACGGTCTATGAGGTGTATGTCTACAAGACGCAGGCCATCACATATTTGTATGGACATGATTGGAGAAAGTTTGCTTTGACTACGGTCTGAAGAAGGGCGACGAGCTGAGGATCAGAAACTCAAACGGGAAGATATACGTAACTGCTTACAGAGTTGGAGACACTTCGAAATATATATTATGTAACTTTTTTGTACTCATATCCTTTGATTATCGCATTTTGAGCGAGTTGTTCTAAACCATTCCCTCTCGTTCTAGCTTGCTCGGGTTTAACATGATCAAAGTTGCAGATCCCCGATGGAACAGGAGCGGATGTCACAAAGGGCACCCACACCGGCACCGGCACCGGCTTCCCACTCTCCTCGCATTAGCACCGGTTCTCGTACCGGCTCCGTTCATCGCATCTACCCAGCGAGGCTCCCGCATCAGCACTCGGTTCCTCTAGCTGCACCATTTACTGCACCTGCCCAACAGTCTCCTCGCATCGGCACCGGTTCCTCTAGAGGCAATGTTTATTGCACCCGCCCGAGCAGTCTCCCGCATCGGCACCAGCTCGTGTACCAGCCCAGTGCTCCTGCACCTGCCCTGGCCCGGATCACCGAGGTCTCGGCTCATTGCTGTGGCCACCCGTGTGGTGACCGGGACGCATCCGAAGGCTATGTTCGTGAGTATATGACAAGCATAATCTGCTCTTATCTTGATGTCTTCTCTACTCAAAGTCTCACATGGTTCAGTCTTCAGTACATTGGTGCCATTGACTAATTTTTGGTGGTATCTCTTGCTTTGAATCAGAAATTGCCTAAAAGTATCTCCAAGGATCTCAATGCTGGCCGAAGGGGCAAGATTTCCCTCGTCGTGGAGAGTGAAGGTCTCACCGTGGAGGGACGGTACTCCGTCGGTCCCACGTGATGGCCGCTTGGTCGTTACTTCCAGTGGAAAAAGTTCATTGACGGTGCCAAACTTTGCATTGGATCAAAGTTGAAGGTCAAGATCTTTCGATGCCGCTTGTGACATGCTGGTCATAAAGTTTGCGGTTGTCTAGTTCTCGTTGTCCCATGAGCCCTTAGCAAATGCATTTGTAGTTATACTTATATAAGGTTATCTTATCCGAACTCGCTAATTAATTGTATGGGTGGTAAAACTCCGGCAAGCTTTTGCTCTTAGCAAGTATGTATGTATGATCGGCTATTATGATAACTAATGTTTGTGTTCATCTTAATTTGCATTTCCGTTTTAGAAAAAAACTTAATTTCTATTTTGGTTGACCTCGTTAGAGAACTATCGGATTGAATCCACAACATGATTCAAATAGATTCATTACACCGAGCCACATGTCTTGACCTTGCTGTATACTAGTTCCATTAATCGGTGCAAGAAGGCTTACCCGAGTCGCTCGAACCACGGCGATTCGAATCCACCTTAGCTATCTAGCTAGAAATAAAACCTTTGCAGAAAGAGGATTTGCAGTACGGGGAGGCTGACATTGGGGACCCATGAGGCAGCAGCGTTGTCAACGTTTTAAAGGCGGCAGGAGATCGAAACAAAAAAAATAAGCCAAAAATCAATTGGTAAACAAAATCCAAGAAATGAAACATTTACCTTTCTGAGAGGATGACATGTGGGACCCATGAGGCAACAAGCATCCTCAACTATTCCAAGGCGGCAGGGGATCAAAATAAAAAAGGAAATAGCCGAAATTAATTAGGGTCAAAAATAAATCTATCAAAGGAAACCTTTATTGTTCATAGAGGATGACATGTGGGACCGACCTGCCAACTGCGTCGTCATCGTTTCAAAGGGGCAGGGGATCAAAAGAAAAAGGCAAATAGCCGAAATTAGGGTAAAAAATAAATCCAACAAAGGAAACTTTTATTGTTCACAGAGGATGACATGCGGGACCCATGAGCCAACAGCTTCCTCAACGTTTCAAAGTCGGCATGAGATTGAAAGAAAAAGGAAAGTGACCAAATATCAGGAGCCAAAAATAATCAAAGAAAAGAAATTTTATTGTACATAGAGGATGACATGCGGGTCCCATTTTGCAGCAGCGATCTCAACGTTTTCAAGGTGGCACAGGACCAAAAGAAAAATGAAGTAGCCAGAAATCAGGGGGTGAAAAAAATCCAAGAAAAGAAAGATTTCAATTGGGCCGCATCTGGACATCTGGGCCTTCGAACTATCCTGCCGGGCCTTTTGACTCGTACAATTTCAGCCCACTCCAAAACAGGAAAGTTCGGATTTTTCTAAAAAAACAGGAAAGTCCTATGCTTCGCAAAAACACAAAACAAGGAGATTCAACATATAAGTTTGTTTATGTAAAAATAAAGATTTAATTTATCCGTTTGCAATAGCTCATAGCGAAATACAGTGTTTAATTTTCTGCAAAATAATCAAGATATCACATGTTTCTTGTACGAGGAGGCTGACATCGGGGACCCATGAGCCAGCAGCGTCGTCAACGTTTTAAAGGCGGCAGGGGATGGAAAGAAAAAATAAATCAAAAATCTGTTGGTAAAAAATCCAAGAAAAGAAACATTTTCGTTCTGAGAGGATGACATGCGGGACCCATGAGGCAGCAAGCATCCTCGGCGTTTATTGTTCATAGAGGTTGACATGTGGGACCCGTGAGCCGACAACGTCCTCAACGTTTTAAAGGCTGCAGGTGATCGAAAGAAAAAATAAGCCAAAAATCGTTTGGTCAACAAAATCCAAGAAAAGAAACATTTACCGTTCTGAGAGGATGACATGCGGGACCCATGAGGCAGCAGCATCCTCAACGATTCCAAGGCGGCAGGGGAAATATCCAGAAATTAATTAGGGGTTCAAAATAAATCCATCAAAAGAAACTTTTATTGTTCATAGAGGATGACATGTGGGACCGACCTGCCAACAACGTCCTCATCGTTTCAGAGGGGGCAAGAGATCAAAAGAAAAAGGCAAATAGCCAGAAATTAGGGGTCAAAAATAACTCCAAGAAAGCAAACTTTTATTGTTCGTAGAGGATGACATGCGGGACCCATGAGTCAGCAGCTTACTCAACGTTTCCAAGGCGGCACGGGATCAAAAGAAAAAGGAAATAGCCAAAAATCAGAGGGTGAAAAAAATCCAAGAAAATAAACTTTTATAGCACATAGAGGATGAAATGCGGGTCCCATGAGCCAGCAGCGTTTCAAACGTGGCATGAGATCGAAAGAAAAAGGCAAGTGACCAAATATCAGGATCCAAAAATAATTCAAGAAAAGAAACTTGATTGTACATAGAGGCTGACATGTGGGACCTATGAGCCAGAGAGTCCTCAACGTTTCAAAGGCGGCAGGGATCAAAAGAAAAAGGAAATTGCCAAAAATCGAGAGGGTGAAAAAAAACCAAGAAAATGAACTTTTATAGTACATAGAGGATGACATGCGGGTCCCATGAGCTCGCGAGGTTCCTCAACGTTTCAAACGTGGCATGAGATCGAAAGAAAAGGCAAGTGACCAAATATCAGGATCCAAAAATAATTCAAGAAAAGAAACTTGATTGTACATAGAGGATGACATGTGGGTCCCATTTAGCAGCAGCGGTATCACCGTTTGAGAGGCTGCACGGGATCGAAAGAAAAAGGCAAGTGACCAAATATGAGGAGCCAAAAATAATTCAAGAAAAGAAAGTTTTATAGTACATAGAGGATGACATGCGGGTCCGATTTAGCAGCAGCGGTATCACCGTTTGAGAGGCTGCACTGGATCGAAAGAAAACGGCAAGTGACCAAATATGAGGAGCCAAAAATAATTCAAGAAAAGAAAGTTTTATAGTACATAGAGGATGACATGCGGGTCCCATTTAGCAACGGCGGTATCACCGTTTGAGAGGCGGCGGTGGATCGAAAGAAAAAGGCAAGTGACCAAATTTGAGGTGCCAAAAAAACTCCAAGAAAAGAAAGTTGATTGCTCATAGAGGATGACATGCGGGTCCCAATTAGCAGCAGCGGTCTCAACGTTTCCAAGGCGGCAAGGGATCAAAAGAAAAAGGAAATAGCCAGAAATCAGGGGCTCAAAAAAATCCAAGAATAGAAAGAATTTTGGTTCATAGAGGATGACATGCGGGACCCATGATCCTGCATCGTAAACGGCTCGATCGGAGAGCGTTGAACGAGATGGCGCGATCGAGAAAAAAAACAATGCCAGAGAGGCTGCCATCTTGGCCCTACATCCCTCGGCGGTGCGGATTTGCGTTGACTCGGCCGTCGAACCCGAGAATTCGAGATGCACCACGTCCCGGGACACCATACGCCACGTTTTGGCCGTTTTCGTCGGGCTAGGTGGCCTCAAAAACGAGAAAAAAACGTTTTGACATGCACAACGGAGAGACCAAAAATCGTCGGCCATGGTACACCAGCAACCACGGCGCGACTTCAACTTCGTCGGCCATGGCAACTTTTCTTGTAGTGTTAGGTGTGTTGGGGACACAAGAGACTTCTTGTATCTTAATTGCAGGGTTGCTTGAGAGGGATATCTCTGACCTCTACCTCCCTGAGTTCGATAAACCTTGGGTGATTCACTTAAGGGAAACTTGCTCGCTGTTCTACAAACCTCTGCTCTTGGAGGCCCAACACCGTCTACGGGAATAGAAGCGTGCGTAGACATCAAGCTATTTTCCTGGCGCCGTTGTCGGGAGGTAAGGTAAAATGTATTCACATCCTCCGACTACTAAGCTATTTCCTAGCACTCGTTGCTGGTGTGTGAGTGCTCGAAGCTATTTCCTTTAGATCCCGCAATTGCATCTTTTTGTTTCTTGTTTTTATTTTTCACTAGTTAGGCATAATGGAAAACAACAAGTGAGCTTTTTAATCTATTTCCTGAAATAAGACATGAATTATGTGATGCGAAAATTAAAAAACCTATGGAACCTTATTTGCATGCTAGTAGCAAAGTTATTAGTATGAACGCAATTACTGCTAATGCTATGGAGAAGTCTTAGCTTGGGGAAGCTAGTTTTTGTGATCTTTTTAGCTTCCCATCTTTAGGGGAGAAAATTTTCTCTGATAATACTTTATCTCCCATATGCGATAACTCTAATGATGCTTGTGATATTTTAAATCCACCTACTGAAAGTATTCCTTTCAAGATACCCATGAAAATTATTGAACGAGTTATAGACAACCGCTATGAAGGGGATGGAACTGTTCATCCTGGAGATCATTTACTGTTTCTACATGAATTTTGCGGGTTATTCAAGTGTGCAGGTATTTCTATGGATGAAGTTAGGAAGAAATTATTCTCTATGTCGTTGCCTGGTAAAGCGGCGCATTGGTATAAACTGCTGAAGGATGGGCATTCTCTTGATTGGAAGGATATTGTGCCTCTATTTTATTCTAAATTCTATCCTCCAAGTGAAATTCACAAAGACCGAAACCGCATATACAATTTCGGCCTCATGATGGAGAGAGTATTGCCCAAGCATGGGAGAGATTGAAGTCTTTAATGCTCAAATGCCCCATTCATGAGCTTCCTGGTAATATCATCATTGATAATTTCTATGCAAGACTTTCTTTTCAAGATAAAACCTTGCTTGCTTGTTCTGGATCATTCACGCGCAATAAAGAAGAGTTTAAATAGGACCTTCTTAATCGGATTCAGGAGAACGCTGAAGATTGGGAGAACGACAAAGGTAAAGAATCAGGTATAAACTATGAATATGAATGCATTAAGTCTTTCATTGAAACTGCTTATTTTCAAGAGCTTAGTGCTAAATATGGTCTTGATCCTCAAATTATGGTCGATTATTATAGAGCATTTGCTTCTCATATTAATGTTCCTAAGGAAAATTGGTACATGTATCATGCGCCTTTCAAAGACACTTGCATGGAAAATGAAATTGTTGTTAATGATTGCAATAAACATGCCCAAACTTCTGAAAATACTATTTCTTATAAGCATGTTATTTTTTGTGGAATGCATAGACCTTGTGGAATTAATCAAATCGAAGATGAATATTGTATCCATCATAGGAATGAAAGAACTAGAAAGTGGTTCAGGGCTCTAGATGATCTTGGTGAAAAAGTTTGTGCCCTCTATCCTTTTATTTGTGAACTTTGCCATAGAGTGGGTCATTTTAATTTTCAATGTTCCTCCAATGATAATTCGAATCCCATGAGTGCTGCAAATTTGTATTGTGATGATGAAATCCTTCCTAATTAGCATGATGAACTTACTTTATTTTTGGGGTGTGAAGAGTTATCAAGAAAAATCTCTTTGTTACATATGAGTGATCTTGATATTGATGATGTCCTGCATGGGTGTTTTTCTTATTGCATTAATAATTGCCATACAAATACTTACATACAGAATATCTTAGAAGATGACACTTTGCCAAAATATGATAGGACCGCTGTGTGTTTTAAACTTCTTAATGAAAAGGAGGAATCCTCCCAAGTTTCTTCTATTGTTTCTGGAAATAAATCAGGTTCTGTGGAAAAGCCTCCCTTCAAGCCTCTTCCTCCTAAAGAAGGGAACGAGGAGAAGGAAAAGAAGAAGAATAAGGAAAAGAAGAAGAAGAAGAAGAAGAAGAAGAAGAAGAAGAAGAAGAAGAAGAAGAAGAGGGGGAATAAAAAGAAAGAGGTAACGGCATATCCCCGCGTGTATGAGATAACGATAGGTAGCCGTAAGTATGTTGCTCCTAATGATTATTATGATAATGAATCTGAGTACAATGATCTTCCTATGCCCTTTACCCATATTAGTGATCATGATTTGGAAGAGCACACTACCTTTGATATTGGAAATCTCTTTGGTACTCGATTATGAAAGTAATGATGTTAGCACTATTCATGTTCCCTCAAACGTTGATATTGAAAGCTCTAAGCTTGGGGATGTTGTGCTTGAAGATCCTATATTTGAGACCTTTACTTTTAGTGAAAAAGATGATATTATATATTCTGGTGATAGAGATTGATATGACACATGTTATAATTATCCTTATGAAACTTGTCATAGTTATGATGGGATTGCCAAAAACCATTACCTTAGTATGCAACTTGTTTACCATGTTCAAATTCTTGATAATGATCCTGCTCCAATTACTATTAATGAGAAGAGTTTTTCTTATGCCAAAAATAATGATACTTTTATGCACATGAACCATGATAAGAATGTTTTAAGTAATGGATATATTGTGGATTTCATCAATGATGCTACTGAAAGTTATTATGAGAGAGGGAAACATGGTTATATGCATCTTAATAATATTAAGTTTCCCTCTTTATGTTGAGAATTTTGAAGTTGCGCTTGTATTGCCTTCTTATGCTTGTCACTTTGTTCTTCATGAATTTATTTGTGTACAAGATTACTTTTCATAGGAAGTGGGTTAGGCTTAAATGTGTTTTGAATTTGCTTCTTGATGCTCTCTTTTGCTTCAACTCTTATTTCTTGCGCGAGCATCATTAAAATTGCTGAGCCCATCTTAATGGCTATAAAGAAAGAACTTCCTGGGAGATAACCCATGTCTTTATTTTGCTAATGTTTTGTTGTGTCTTGGAAGTTTTTACTACTGTAGCAACCTCTCCTTATCTTTATTTTATTGCATTGTTGTGCCAAGTGAAGTCTCTAATAGAAGGTTGATACTAGATTTGGATTTCTGCGCAGAAACAGATTTCTATCTGTCACGAATTTGGGCAGGGCTCTCTGTAGGTAACTCAGAAAAATCTGCCAATTTACGTGCGTGTTCCTCAGATATGTACTCAAATTTCATTAGTTTTGACTTTTCTGATTTGAGCAACGGAAGTACCTCTTAAAAATTCGTGTTTACTGGCTGTTCTGTTTTGACAGATTCTGTCTCTGTTTTTTGCATTGTCTCTTGTGGACTTTAAGCAAGGCTTTCTAGACGAGGAGAGCTGTAGCTAATGTTTTATTGAGTTCTTGCAATGTGTCACTACAGGACTAAAGTGGATTAAAGTTTTTTTGAGTACTAACCCCTCTAATGAAGTTTATGAGAAGTTTGGTGTGGCAGAAGTTTTCAAGGGTCAAGAGAGGAGGATGATATATGATCAAGAAGGGTGAAAAGTCTAAGCTTGGGGATGCCCCGGTGGTTCATCCCTGCATATTTCAAGAAGACTCAAGCGTCTAAGCTTGGGGATGCCCAAGGCATCCCCTTCTTCATCAACAATTTATCAGGTTTCTTCTATTGAAACTATATTTTTATTCGGTCACATCATATGTTCTTTACTTGGAGCGTCTGTGTGCTTTTATTTTCGTTTTGTTATCTTAGTTCTTTGAATAAATTGGATCATACCTTGTGTGGGAGAGAGACACACTCCGCTTTTTCATAAGAACACTAGTGTTCTTCGCTTTTATTTTAATGTTCATGGCGGAGTTGAAAACCGCAGCACTTATTGATATTTGGTTGGAAACAGAAAATGCTTCATATTGTCTTGAATAATTTGATACTTGGCAATTGTTTTGAGCTCTCAAGTAGATCATGATTAAGCTTTTGCATCATGTAGTTTAAACCTATTAGTGGAGAACTACCGTAGAGCTTGTTGAAATTGGTTTGCATGATTGGTCTCTCTAAGGTCTAGATATTTTCTCGGTAAAAGTGTTTGAGCAACAAGGAAGACAGTGTAGAGTTTTATAATGCTTGCAATATGTTCTTATGTAAGTTTTGCTGTACCGGTTCATACTTGTGTTTGCTTCAAACAACCTTTCTAGCCAAAGCCTTGTACTGAGAGGGAATGCTTCTCGTGCATCCAAAACCTTGAGCCAAAACCTATGCCATTTGTGTCCACCATATCTACCTACTATGTGGTATTTCCTGCCATTCCAAGAAAATACTTCATGTGCTACCTTTAAACAATTCAAAAGCTATTATCTCTTATTTGTGTCAATGTTTTATAGCTCATGAGGAAGTATGTTGTGTTTTATCTTTCGATCTTGTCATTTACTTCGGACAGACTTTCACCAATGGACTAGTGGCACATCCGCTTATCCAATAATTTTGCAAAAAGAGCTGGCAATGGGGTTCCCAGCCCCAACTAATTACAACTTTCACTAATAATTCTCTTCGCGTGTTTTCCCCTGATCTATAGTAAGCAACTTAATTTTGCAAATAGACACTCCTCCATGGTATGTGAATGTTGGAAGGCACCCGAGGATTCGGTTAGCCATGGCTTGTGTAAGCAAAAGGTTGGGAGGAGTGTCATCCATAAATAATGAAACTAAAATACATGTGTAAACAAAAGAGAAGAGGGATGATCTACCTTGCTGGTAGAGATAACTTCCTTCATGGGAGCCGCTCTTGAGAGTCTGGTTGATGAGGTAGTTAGAGTGCCCATTACCATTCGTTGACAACAACAAACACCTCTCAAAACTTTACTTTTATGCTCTCTATATGATTTCAAAACTTGAAAAGCTCTAGCACATGATTTAATCCCTGCTTCCCTCTGCGAAGGGCCTTTCTTTTACTTTATGTTGAGTCAGTTTACCTACTTCTTTCCATCTTAGAAGCAAACACTTGTGTCAACTGTGCATTGATTCTTACATGCTTACTTATTTGCACTCATTATTTTACTTTGCGTTGACAATTATCCATGAGGTATGCATGTTGAAGTTGAAAGCAATTGCTGAAACTTAAATCTTCCTTTGTGTTGCTTCAAACCTCTTATTAATAATTTATTGCTTTATGAGTTAACTCTTATGCAAGACTTTTTGATGCTTGTCTTGAAAGTACTATTCATGAAAAGTTTTGTTATATGTTATCTATTTGTTAAGCGAACTATAGATCATTGCCTTGAGTCACTGCATTCATCTCATGTGCCTTACAATAGTATGATCAAGATTATGTTGGTAGCATGTCACTTCAAAAATTATTCTTTTTATCGTTTACCTACTCGAGGGCGAGCAGGAACTAAGCTTGGGGATGCTTGATACGTCTCCAACGTATCTACAATTTCTGATGTTCCATGCTAGTTTTATGACAATACCTACATGTTTTATTCATACTTTATATCGTTTTTATGCATTTTCCGGAACTAACCTATTAACAAGATGCCGAAGTGCCGGCTCATGTTTCCGTTGTTTTTGGTTCCAGAAAGGCTGTTCGGGCAATATTCTCGGAATTCGACGAAACAAAGGCCAAACATCATATTTCACCGAGACGGACCAGGACACCAAAGGGGATCCGGAGAGGAGGCCCAGGGCCCCCAGACCACAGGGCCGCGCGGGTGCCTCCCTGGCCGCGCCGGCCTATGGGGAGGGCGCCCTGGTGCCCTTCCGACTCCGCCTCTTCGCCTATATAAGCCCTCGTGACCTAAAAACTCGACACGGATTGACGAAACTCCAGAAAGACTCCAGGGCCGCCACCGCCATCGCGAAACTCCGTTTCGGGGGACAGAAGTCTCTGTTTCGGCACGCCGCCGGGACGGGGAATTGCCCCCGGAAGCCATCTCCATCGACATCACAGCCATCTTCATCTCCGCTGTTGTCTCCTATGATGAGGAGGGAGTAGTTCTCCATCGAGGCTAAGGGCTCTACCGGTAGCTATGTGGTTAATCTCTCTCTCATGTACCTCAATACAATGATCTCATGAACTGCCTTGCACGATTGAGATCCATATGATGAGCTTTGTATCACTATTAATCTATGTGCTACTCTAGTGATGTTATTAAAGTAGTCTATTCCTCCTTCGTGATGTAAAGGTGACGGTGTGTGCATCATGTAGTACTTGGCATAGGTTATGATTGTAATCTCTTGTAGATTATGGAGTTAACTATTACTATGATAGTATTGATGTGATCTATTCCCCCTTTCATAGCTTATTGGTGACGGTGTGTATGCCATGTTAGTACTCGGTCTAAATTGCAATGGTCTATTATGCTCTAGAGGTTACTTAAATATGAACTCCGAATGTTGTGGCGCTTGTTAACTCCGGCTTGAGGGAGCTCTTGTAGCCCTACACAATGAATGGTGTTTGTTATCCAACAAGAGAGTGTATGTAGCACAAAGGAAGAGAAGTTATTTATTTATGTGATCATTGTTGAGAGTGTCCACTAGTGAAAGTAGGATCCCTAGGCCTTGTTTCCGAATAGAAAAGTTACACCACCGAGAATTGCCTCCCACGCCAGCAAGCTATTTTCTGGCACCGTTTCCAACAAGTTCTGTTACATGTTTGCTTGCTGCCATCTTTATTTCAGATTGCAATTACTACTTACAATCATCCATTATACTTGTGTTTCACTATCTCTTCGCCGAACTAGTGCACCTATACATCCGACAAGTGTATTAGGTGTGTTGGGGACACAAGAGACTTCTTGTATCTTAATTGCGGGGTTGCTTGAGAGGGATATTCTCGACCTCTACCTCCCTGAGTTCGATAAACCTTGGGTGATTCACTTAAGGGAAACTTGCCGTTGTTCTACAAATCTCTGCTCTTGGAGGCCCAACACTGTCTACAGGAATAGAAGCGTGCGTAGACATCATTGCTCCCAAGAGTTTCAGCAGGGATCTTCCAAGTGTGATTTGTCCTGTCCCTACACATTCAATAACGAGATAATCAGTGGATACCGTTCTTCCAAGAAGGGTTGTGAACACACCTTCAGATATTCCCTTAGGAATTATAACGAAGTTATCGATAAGAGTTATTCCTTCTCCTCCTTCAGCAAGTCCCCAGAGTGTCAAAGATTCATAAATACTTTTAGGCATAAGGCAAAATTCAGACATAATATCACAACGGGCATAAAAAGTTTCACCACCAACAGCAACTTTAATAGTAGGGTCCCACATTGAAAGTTCAGAGTTTACTGAAACATAATCAAAATGCTCACGAATCTGACTATACCCTTCTTTTAAGCAAGATATATTTGTCTCAAGAGTGTTTAATCTATTATAAATACTAATAAGAGATGAATCAAAATTATTAGCTGAGCTAGATGATGCAACCAATTTTTTTATGGCATTAAAAGCTTGATCCCCATCGCAATGAAGGAAATCTCCTCCCACTACAACATCCAAGGCATATCTATAGCGAAGAATAAGCCCAAAATAAAAGTTACTAAGAAGCAGGCTTAGAGTCATTTTAGGTTCAGTTTTACCATAAGAATCAAAAATTCTAGACCAAGCTTCCTTAAAACTCTCCTCATCCCCTTGTTTAAAAGTAAAGATCAATTCCTCAGGAGTATTCATTTTAAAAGTAATAAAAACAAGTAAAGCAAACTAAATTAAGTAAAGTAAAACAAGTAACTAATTTTTTTGTTTTTTTTTGATATAAAGAAAGAAAACAAAACAGAAAATAAAATAAAGTAAAGCAAGACAATAAACAAAGTAAAGAGATTGGATGTGGGAGACTCCCCTTGCAGCGTGTCTTGATCTCCCCGGCAACGGCGCCAGAAAACAGTCTTGATGGCGCGTGATGCACACGTCCGTTGGGAACCCCAAGAGGAAGGTGTGATACGCACAGCAGTAAGTTTTCCCTCAGAAAGAAAACCAAGGTTATCGAACCAGTAGGAGATGAAGACCACGCGAAGGTTGTTGGTGGAGGAGTGTAGTGCGGCGCAACACCAAGGATTTCGGCGCCAACGTGGAACCTGCACAACACAATCACAATACTTTGCCCCAACTTAACAGTGAGGTTGTCAATCTCACCGGCTTGCTGTAAACAAAGGATTAAACGTATGGTGTGGAGAATGATGTTTGTTTGCGAAGAACAACAGAGAACAAAGATTGCAGTAGATTGTATTTCAGATGTAAAAGAATGGACCGGGGTCCACAGTTCACTAGTGGTGTCTCTCCAATAAGATAAATAACATGTTGGGTGAACAAATTACAGATGGGCAATTGACAAATAGAGATTATCATGATGACTACTATGAGATTTACTTAGGGCATTACGACAAAGAACATAGACCGCTATCCAGCATGCATCTATGCCTAAAAAGTCCACCTTCGGGTTAGCATCCGCACCCCTTCCAGTATTAAGTTGCAAACAATAGACAATTGCATTAAGTACTGTGCGTAATGTAATCAACACAAATATCCTTAGACAAAGCATCAATGTTTTATCCCTAGTGGCAACATCACATCCATAACCTTAGAACTTTCTGTCACTGTCCCAGATTCAATGGAGGCATGAACCCACTAACAAGCATAAATACTCCCTCTTGGAGTTACAAGTATCAACTTGGCCAGAGCCTCTACTAGCAACGGAGAGCATGCAAGATCATAAACAACACATACATGATAGATCAATAATCAACTTGACATAGTATTCAATATTCATCGGATCCCAACAAACACAACATGTAGCATTACAAATAGACGATCTTGATCATGATAGGCAGTTCACAAAATCTAAACATGATAGCACAAGAGGAGAAGACAACCATCTAGCTACTGCTATGGACCCATAGTCCAAGGATGAACTACTCACGCATCAATCCGGAGGCGGGCATGGTGATGTAGAGCCCTCCGGTGATGATTCCCCTCTCCGGCAGGGTGCCGGAGGCGATCTCCCGAATCCCCCGAGATGGGATTGGCGGCGGTGGCGTCTCTGGAACTTTTCTCGTATCGTGGCTCTCCGTGACAGGGTTTTCGCGACGGAGAGAATATATAGGCGAAGGGGCAGAGTCGGGGGACGCTCGAGGGGCCCACCCCATAGGGCGGCGCGCCCAGGGGTGGGGCCGCGCCCCCCTAGGGTGTGGCCGCCTTGTCGCCCCTCTTCGTCTCCTCTTCGGACTTCTGGAAGGCTCCGTGCAAAATAAGACCGTGGGCTTTTGTTTCGTACAATTCCGAGAATATTTCCTGTGTAGGATTTCTGAAACCAAAAACAGCAGAAAACGGAAGCCGGCGCTTCGGCATCTTGTTAATAGGTTAGTGCCAGAAAATGCATCAAAATGATGTAAAGTGTATATAAAACATGTGAGTATTGTCATATAACTAGCATGGAACATAAGAAATTATAGATACGTTTGAGACGTATCATATCCTATTTCATAAATTTCATTGGCGTGTTGTAAATTTTGAAATATTTGTATGCTGCAGGTGGATTGAGAGCAATATGGTACCTTTTACCGTATTGGCGCGGCGATGACTAACCTCAACCCCAAGTGCACGGAGGAGTCACATTTCTGGCGTATGCGGTGCCCACTCATATGCATGTGCCTTGTTGAATACCACCAGCCGCACATAGTGATGAGACAGTTTGGGTTGTATCAGGAGTGCCCACCTCAGTGGCAAGACACAGACCACGCGCTCCATAGGTAAACTTCTTGAATCATGCGATGGAAACTTGTTGATCATAGGAAGCGATATAATCTTACTTTATCCACTGTGCTCTAATATCTTGCAGGCTTGATAGGCAGCGGCAGAGGAAGATCACGAATTGGCCTGTCCATCATAGGATTCACGCGACTGTGTTCCAACACTGTTTGGAAGCGATACTCGATGGCGGACATGTCGAGGTTGTCCCGTACGACACGGCCGCTTCCAACAACTATCTCCAATCGTTTCATCAAAACACGCGTATCGAGTTAGTGAACCACGCGTATGATGAAGACATCTTGGACGAGCCAATCGCGTTCGATGAGGTTGCGCAAAGCTAGTATGACAGGACTGCTCGAGCAGGGAGATCGACTTCTATTGCTTCCTCCCTAAACTTCGTGGTAATGTATTCTCTCATTAGCTAGTACATCATCTATATTGGCATGTGCTCGCTCAAATTGTGTATAATATGGATGTCGCAGCAGTCCGAGATCCAAAAAACAGCTGACGAGTGTGAGGTTATTTGGGATCAGAGCCATAGAGATGAAAAGCCTATCGGACCGATGCGGTATTTCATTAAGGTATGGTCACCAACTTTGAATGTAAGCTATTGTGTTTGGCGGCTTTGTAACCATGACTTTCATGACGCAGAACACTGCACGAAAGTTGCGGCGGTTAGCCAACTTGCTAGGTTGCCGCGAAGGCGAAATTGTTGCATCCTCTTCTGAAGATTCGGAGGTATGGACTTTTTTGTTGCCGTCAAACATGTGCTTAGTAATTTCAACTTTTATAATCTCATGTGCTTGTGTTTGTGAAGATTCCTGACGACACCATTCTGAGTCAATGCAAGAAGCAAGCCACACGATCTGCGTACCAGTTGAAGCCAAGGGGCAAGGCTCCGAACCGGTACACTCCGGACGATTATGTGAACCGGGGAAAGAAGACTGTGATTGAGTCCGATGAGGACCCGCCGCGGAGATCAGCTTTGAGGAGGATGAGGAACAATGAGCCGTCATCTTCAGAGGAGGAGGAGGTGCAGGTAGAAGAGCCGCCATAATGGATGCGCCGAAAGCAGCCCGCGAGGAGAGGAAGGAAATATTAGATGCATGTTGTGCCAGGAGGGAACTCTATCTTATATGAACTCTACCTATGTCATTTGGGACCATGTCGTCATTGCTACGTGTTGTTTGAATTCTATGTAACAATGTATGAATCTTGTGCTACGATGTGAGCTATGATGTGTGCTATGTGTATAAATTGCTATTGATATGAGTAGTCACTTTGCAACCATGCCAAGACAGTTTTGTTGATTTTTATACCCAAGTCACTGTGTGGCGCCGACGCCATGGGCGCAGTATGGCGCCGAGGCCATGGAGGCCACACGTAACAACATAATGGCCAGAAACATACTGTAAGATAATTCTCCAGGGACTTAGCCGTTTTGGCGAGCCTGTTATCGGCGCCAGACTGTTAAGTGTGGAGCCCATGTCGTCGGCGCCACAAAAACAAGCTCGCCAAAACGGCTAGACTAAGCGTCCGGAGCTCCTGGATGTTTTCGACATATAAGTTTCAATGTGTGGCGCCGGTGTGAACGGCGCCACACATCCTACCACGTCGGCTGGTCAGCGTCGAGCACAGCACGTCGGATGGATGTGTGGCGCCGCTCGCATGAACTAGTTTGGCCAACAAATCAGTCTGTGCTATTCTTTCAAAAAAGGTTTTTTAAAAAAAAAACTGTTTCAGAAAAGGGTTATTTTTGTGTAAATCGCCTCGACTTTCTTGCCGATGCGATCTGGCCGATCACAACGCACAAAGCCAATAAGTAGGCCCACCTGTCGGTCGGTGTCTGTAAAATAGGACATCCGGCCAGCAGCAGCAGCAGATCCGTCGAGGGAAGAGAAGGCCGCCGCCGCACGGCACCGCCGCTCGCCCCCGTCCCTCCCCCCTTGTTACCGCTTCGATTCCATTCGATTCCATCCCATTCACGCTCCCGCCTGCTTCAAATCTTCTCCCTCGCGCGCGCGCGCGCGCTTTTTATGCACGTTTCCCCCATCCCCATGGCTGCCCACACCCAGGTGTTCCCCCCGGTCCAGCACCAGCAGCAGCTTGCGGCGGCGCATGCGCCGCAGCCGCTGCCGCCGGTTCAGCCTAAGCCGACGAGGGCGTCGCTGTCGTACGAGGAGATCTCCAAGCTCTTCTCCCTCCCCATCGCCGAGGCCGCCTCCATCCTAGGTAACCACGCCCACCCCGCCTCCACCTCTAAACTTCCCCCAATTCGTTCCCCGCATCCATCCTAGGTCACCTTGCTTCTGTTCTGTGCGCTCTTCTTCTCCGCAGGCGTCTGCACCAGCGTACTCAAGAGGATTTGCCGCACCCACGGGATCGTCAGGTGGCCGTATCGGAAGGTGAAATTCCTCTCTGCTCTGCTACTCTGTGGCTGTTTCCTCAAATCAATTATGTACCCTGACGCTGCTGCTGCTATGGTGGGTGCTTTAATGTTTTGGTGATGATTTATTGCATGTTTAAGTGACCCCCCTGCGGTAACAAGGGGGAGAAAGCTACTACTACAGTATATATACATACCTGCTGTGACCACGTGAATGCTTGCTGTAAACGCAGGAACCAACTGAATCCGGAGATATCTTTTTGTTGAATGCTTTGCTGTAAACACACAGGGACTAACTGACTGAGACATGTCTTTCAGTGAAAATGAGAATAGGAGCTCCCTTTGCTTCTTCTTATTTTACTGCTGGGATGACACGATCCCAGCGAAACACCTCGATAGAATTTTACAACTTAAATCAGGAGTTATGTGGCTGAATTGAGAAAAAAAAATCCAGGCAGGCTGCCTAGTTTCTAAAAACCTCGACTTTTAATTATGGCTTGTCTATGGCTTCATGCTGTTGCCAGAATCTAGCACAGATAGAGGGATGCTTATGTAGACTCATCGAACCAAACCTATTGTGTTTAGTGTGAGCCGAGAACACCTCTACCATGCTCATGGTCATTTGGAAGTTCTAACCTGCTCTCCCATAACTACAAAAAAAAAGAGACCAACCAGGACTAGCATTGCTTTTAAAGAAGAAAACACCCGGAGCACCCCGCTGAGTCCAAGACTTGAACCCGGGTGGGCTGCCTGCGCACTCACATGGCTTGCCTACAGAGCAACAGTGTGTTCTCGTCTCCCGTAACTATATGTTTATATAAAATTTGAAAGTCCGAGGCAGAGCTTGAACCAGAACGTAGGGGGGACAAATATCACAAATTGTGCTCAAAATCATCATAAGTACTTGCTTACCTACTCTTCTTCGGCGTATAAATAGACAAATATTATTACTTCATAGTTTTTTTTTTCGAGAAAAGGAACCCCACAGGGGATCCCCAGTTTCATTAGAAACTGAGAGTCACTCACAACATTTACATGCTTCAAGGAACTAACTTCAAAATGAAAACCAGGACAAAACCTGCAATCTATTCAACTCGAGACTAAAAAGAGGCCAGAAGGAAGCCTAACCATCCAAGCAACAAACCAGAGGCTAGGTAGTTGAACCAAAATTACAGGTTTTCAGGCTACACACCACTACAGAGAAAGATAGCTAAGACAAATGATGATAGATGATGATGTTGCAGCTTTGTCTTCAGCAAGTTTTTGCAGAAACCAAACTAGGTGGTAATCCTCCTCCTCACAGGATTCCATCCGTGATTCTGCCCGAAGACCTCCTGCGCCACATGCGCCATCTTTCTAGCCCCCTGTAGCAGTAACTTCTCACCATGGGGTGGTTGTTTGCCCGGCCTATGGATTCTGGCTTCGTCTAGGATGGTAGTAATTGATAGATCTGACCTGTACATATGAGAAAAATAGACCCTCAGAGAAGCAGCTTCTTTATAAAGGAGCAACAATCATGAGCTCCCTGCGGAGTCCAGGGCTCGAACGCGGGTGGGCTGGGCATGTACTCACGGACCTAGCCAACCGAGCGAACCACAATTCTCAGACATACATATTTATATTTTGTATGGTAATATCAGTATAGATATGGGTAAACATGAATGCGTTCACGTGCTTTATTTATTATGTCAAAAACATGCATTGTTTTCACATCTTTCAGTTTTGGAAGGGCGTGCCACCAATTCAAATAGATTCCGAAAATTATTAATATTAGCTGAGAATAACTCAAACGCCAAAGGCTTTCTGTTTACATTAGGATTCAACTGCTGTAACAAAACTCAAGCAGTTGGTAAGAGGTGACCGTGTTGCTCCATACAGCCATTGCAACATTTATTCATAGCATGTCCTTTTCTAATGTTATAAAACATCTCACGTTTCTCGTTTTCTTGCAACACCTTTAAAATCGCATAATTTATATTCTTACTTGAACATTTGTGCTTGTAGATTGTTTCGGGGAAGGCTGGTGATTCTGCTGAAAGAGAGAAAGCCAAGGAACTTCTTGAGTTGTCAAGAATTGCAAAACTAAAGGACTCTTCTGGCTCATCAACGACGTGAGTACCTTTCCGTTGATATTCTCCATGTATGAGAACTTCTTCTCTTTCTTGTAACAGTAAATCCCTCTAAAGGTTAACCAGGCTCATACAAACACTGAATGTTAACTAACTAGGAACATACAACCACTTGCTAGTGCTGTTTTCAAGAACTAATACAGTTCAGTGAGGTATTTTATTGTGACAGTTTGCCTGAGGTGGAAAGTTTTTCAATATCTTGCAGTTGCATATTGGTGTCTTATTTAAGACATGACAAGTCCAATTTCTAGATTAGGGTGAAGGAAGAATACTTAGGTTAGAGCTTTTTATATGGGATCTATTATTATGTACGTGGGGAGGTTATTATCTGCCATGGTAAATACGGATCTTGTATTACCAGAGCAATCTTAATTATTGTGGCGCAGGGGTGGTTCAGGGCACAGATGTCTCCTGGTTACTCCCGGTGCCTATTTGAGATCATCCATAGCATGTTCTGCTAACAGTACTAAGTTATAGTGCATTCGCTATTTGTTGTGCACTTATTTATCAAAGCAGTGTTGGATTTGATGCAGTGCATTATTTTCTATTATGAATAGGAATAACTAATTTTACAACAGAATTTATTCATGTATAAGGTTATTTATAGGTTACTGATTATATTAAGGTTCCTGCTCCTGACCCTGAACAACATAGAATGGTCTCTGACTTTAGTTGTCCAGTGAGAAAATATTGGAACTATTTTTATTATTTATTTTGAAGGAATTGTTGATGAGGCAAATATTCCTTTTTGTCAGCTGTATCTATCTCTACTCCAAAAGGACAACTCCCTGTCTGCTATACTTGTAAATACCTGTGCGTTGCTACGGATCTTCCTTGTATATGCATGTTGCTTAGGAAAAAAAAAGTGCTTCTTCTGTTCCTGATTGTTTCCTTGTTTCCAAACTTTCTTGATTGCTTCTTTTCTTCCCAAGCAGAAACCGAATCACAACTTTTACGTTTCCCCTTGCAATCTCAGTTGAAATTTCCTTTTTTGCCTTCATTTCCGTGGGGAGATCTAATGCCTTTCTTTGGGCGGATGGTTGAATGGCATGGGACAGGTTTGATCTAACGGTACGTAATAAGTTACTGGTTGAGGGTTCAACTACCCATCTGCTCTCTGAGGGCTTGGGATTATGGGAGTGGTAGCCTGGTTTGGTATGGTCTCTGTTTAAACCATTGTTCTACAGGACTATTTTACATTCAAAGCTTTTCATACATCGTTGTACATTTCTGAGGTTCTTGAATGTTATTAATCCTCTCCATTTCCCTGTTCATGGTACAATGCAGGGTCTTACAGTTTCTCTTAACCTTTCATGAACCAAATGATAATTTCTTCATGCTGTTGTACTGAAGAAACAACTTGCAGCAATTGTCTGATCCTTAATTTCGTTATATTGATAGGTCATCGGTTGCCTTCCAAGGAGTGCCAAAATCTCAACAAGGCAGTGCAAGTGCAAAGGCAGGACAAGTACCAGGTAGACAAAATGCACCAAATGGATCACAAAGCTTGTTCTCGGTTAGCCAACCCAAAGACATCCCCACCTATATGGATGATTTCAAGTACGGATTCCCCTCATCTGGCCTGTCTTCTGAAACTCTGAAATGGTGGGGGACTGACAGCCACACAGAGACTGCTGCAGCGAAAGATGATGTCCGGGAAGCCCCTGAATCAACAAATGAGGCATCAAAAGGTATGACCGATGATGAGTTAGACTGGGGAGCAGATGAACCTGAAGCTGATGCTGATGCCGATGAAGTGGCTACAACCGATCCATCGGCGCAGCTCTGCTCCCTTAGGAGAAAGGCAGCAGGTGATGGGCGCAGGCTATTGAATGGCGACACTGGCAGGGTTGAGCAATTGTGCAGACTGAACAAGAGGCAGAAGATTATTCTGGCCCAGGTGTTTGGAGCTTCACTGCCAGAACAGTGGAGGAGCAAGCTAGCCTGAATATTTTGCTTGCTGTTGTACCATGTGTAACTCTAGTGAGTGTAGTAACCGATATGGTTTGTCCCCTTCTTGATGTAGCTTACATTTATCAATTTGTGAGAACTGAAAAATATGCCGAAGAATGGTAGAAGCTCTACTTGACTGATATAGTTTATGTTGTCGTGGAAATTCAGCTAAGCTCCAGAGCTCATATGCATTCGCATGAACAGTAAATTGAAAGTAAATAGTAAGAAAATCGAAATTATTTTGGCAACAAATATGTTGGAGTGTTCTACTTAGGTGCATATTTTCGTGATAAAATGACATTCTCGATGCTCTGTGCAAAACAAAAACAAATGCAGTGCTCTAAAATTGCTTTAAAATGGTCTTTTTAGAGCATTGTTTTTTTTGCACGCACAGAGCTCTCAACTATATCTCCACAAATTTTTGTTTAAAGAGACCCATGGGCATATTCTCATAAAAGAAGCTAAATGAGCCGCAAATCAGCGTCCAAAGAAATTCAAACTCAGCCACCAACTCAAGCTAACCATCTAACCCTCCGGTCATTCTCATATGTCAACAATTTCACTTACAACTACTTCGGTGCTGCAGGCCGAGGCCTTCAACCTTCTTCTAGCAGCAAATTTTGCACAGCACCTTTGGTTCCAGCTATTCCGGTACCACCTCTTTTGATCATCACAAGATCTTATATATTACCAAGCCGTGTGAACTTCAAATAGCATTTCAAAGCTAGGCCAGCTTCTAGTATACAAGATAGACCATTCACTCTAAGATGTTTGTCTAGCTCACAATCCGATGCCGTGTGAACTTCAAATAGCATCTCAGACTTTAGCGATGCTATGTACACGATTCTCTTTTTAAAGTGCTGTTTAGTTTCATGAAAATCCTTCTCTTCAAAAAAGAGAGAAAGGTACGCCTTCATGGAAACTAGCTTTTCTTAATGGAGCCAAGTCATACTTCTCACAACCTCAAATACAGGTGCGTCCTGTAACCTTTATTCAAGAGAAACATACAAAAAGGAATGCTCTGCCGACCTCCTTTCTATACACAGCTGCTTTGTCTAAAGCAGTCCTGAGTTCCTAACTAAATACTAACACAAAGCTTTACATTTGACGAAAGAAGGCTTTTGCAGAGCACGGCGCTCAAGGCATGCTGTTGCTCTGCTAAGTTTATCTTCATATACATGTCAGAGAAGAGATCTCCATCAGTAGGCTCATACAGTTAAATTTCTACAGCTTCGGGGAAAGACACAGGCGATCAGGAGGCGGCTCAAAACCCATCTAGGGTTTCGTCCCTCTTGTCGGCGACGCTGCTGGTCCGCTCCGCCTCCGGTGGCCTTGGGGCCTTGGAGGTGTAGCGGACCGCAGCCTCTCGCCGGCGGGAAGGTTTCAGTGTTCGTTTAGTTTGTTCTCGGTGTCTTCTTCGGGATGGTGAGGCGGCGGCTACTTCCTGAAATCAGAATAAGGTCCTCCCCGTCCTATCCTCGCTCCGGTGGTGCATCTAGCGTCGGCGGAGGGCGTGTGGAGTTGTGTGTCCGGCGGATCTCCCGAGATCCGGTCGTCTCTCGTGTTCGATTGTGTGGTTTTAGGTCAGTCTCTTCCGATCTACGGTTGTCATCATTGACGATGGTTGCTGCTCTGGTGCGCTGGTCCTTCGGGGCCTTAGCACGACGACTTCCCGTCTGTCTACTACAACAAGCTCTACTACGACAAGCTTTGCCTGGCTCCGGTGATGGAGGGGCGAGGAAGGCGGCGCGCCTTCGGCTCGTGCTAGTGTCTGTAGTCATGGCTAGGTGGTCAAATGACCTTTTTGTAATTTTTATTACTTTTAGGCATCTTTGTACTACTTTTGATGATTACTAATAGATCGGTGGAATTTTCGCAAAAAAAAAAGAGAAGAGATCTCCATAAAGCCGTTGAGCTATCTCCACAGTTAATACCTGCAGAAGAAATTCAAGCTGACCTATTGCCCCTTTATATCATGTCATATACATACTCTTCAGATAATTATATTCACACTGCTACGTGATTCCTGCCTGAACCCTTGTTCTCAAACCAACTATTATCACCGCCTGCAAACTGCAAGATCAAAAAAGGGTATGCATGATTAGCACACAATGTGCATATGTAAACATTCGTCCATTACACATGTACGAAAAGCTCTTTATTCGAATTTTAAATGTCCAACTCAATTTTTCGTGACATAATTTTTTGATATCCATCCCGGCAACAAGTGAAGCATAGGCTACCAAGAAAGGAAACGAGGTAGACTAGGTACAAGAAAATAGGGTGTGGTACCAACAAATTAACATATCTATTGGTGAATAAGAACCAAGAAGGCTACTTACATGGATCTCTAACTTCTCAATAAACGGAGCTGTCCTCGGCATGGAAAAGGGAAACTTGTCGACGTTTTCAAGCCGTGCACCCATTAACAATTGTAAGACCCTAAGATGTGAAAACTTGCCTGTGTTATTCAACGGCAAATGCGTCTGCAACACAAAGAACAACAATCATTGTAGATCTAAGGAAAAGACAAAGGTCATTGGATAGATGACATTAGCTAAATTGAATTGTAAGTTTCCCAGGGCAAACCTCTAGTCGCTGCCAAAAAAATTGTAAAGTGAGATTTTGCATGCTCGGAATACCATTGAGAAGTGAAGTGACAGCATCTTGGAAATTGGCCTTGAAGAACGTTATATGTGCATTTTGCAGCTTCGAATCTTGACTTAGAACAATAGGAACAAAATCTCCATCATATACAAAGGTAACGAGCTTCATAACCTGGAGTTATATTCTATCCTAGTTCTTTTTTTAAAACAGAAGGCTCGACGAGCCCGACTTTGAATTAACAAAGCCATTAACCGGTCAGACGTACAACGAGGAAAGAAAGAAAAACAAAGCTGGATTACCAGCTACCAATACAAGCACAACTGATGCAAAGCTATAACCTAAAACCAAGATACAAGGGCGCCTGAGACTACAGCTAAACATCGGCAGCTCAGCCGGATCTTCAAGCAACGAGCCGCCACTCCGTGGAGCCGCACCAAACTGAATCAGCACACAAGGCCGCCTGGCAGAGGACCACCATCACCGAGGGAGCTGGCTAACGGTGCAAGTGAGCATACGAGCCTCCAGAGTTCAAAGGGGGGAAGAACTTCACGACAACGCCTCCAGGAAGGCGAACGGCGCTCACGAGCATCGCCGTTGTCGGCACAGGGGAGTCGTGCAATGCTTTCGCGGAAGTCTTAACCCCACGCCAAGGAACGCCAAAGGCTTTGCACCTGCCATCAGGACAGCCACCAGCTGTTTAGAACCACCGTTGTCCCCCGGTGCCACGACACACTCTCCGGCAGCCACCCTAGGCACGAGAGAGGCCGCGCAAACCGGAGGCACACCGTCTATATGAAGCCAGTCACAGCAAGACACCGGGCATCGACTAAAGGTATTCCGAGGAGGACCTCGGAGAGAACGCAAGTCAGCAAGGCCGCAGATAGTGCCCCAGGGGAGGCAACCAGCGGCAGGACGTGTGCCATGGCCACCCTCCAACAAGGTGGACCACATCCAAAGACGTCGCCGTGGTCGGCAATGGCCGTAGCCTTGCGGTGCTTTCGCGGACACACCGTCGTGCACGCTAGGCCAAACCTTGCGGACCAAACAGTCCTGCAGGCACAACTCCGGGACGCGCCGTCCCCACGAGCATCATGACTAGTCAGGGAATCAAGCAACTTGTGGCGACGGGAATCGCCGCCACGCAGATGAAGCGCCACCCACACAGCCAAGGAACCCAGTTTCTCTCAAGCGGATCAAACCCGAGAGAACCATGCAAGATGTCCCTGCCCCCCGCCAATGGACATCTGCAGCTAGTACAGGGCATCGGGCCGCACCGGTCACCAAAGCTGCCCCAGCGCCGGCCACCACCACTGCTAGCCAAGGAGGAGACCGCACTAGCAGGTCCAGCTCCAGCCGCACCTGGCCCGCCAGCCCACGGAAGCCCAGATGGGGCCCAGACCTAGGCCCGCCGGCCCAGATCTAGGCCCGCCGGCCCAGATCTAGGCCCGCCGCCGCTACCCCTGGCCACGGCCGCCCCGGCTTCAAGGTCGCGCCAGCACCGGTGACCGAACCGCCGTGCCGCGCCGCCACCGTGCCGGGCTCCGACGACACACCCCGCGCCGGCCGGAGGGGGAGGAGCGCCGATGCCAGTGCAGGCCGCCCCGTGAGGCCCGCACCAGCGCGCGTAGAGAACAACCACCGCCGCCGGCACCGCGCGGGCTTTGCCCGGCGGCTCTCGCCGGCGGCGGCAGCGGGGGAGGGACGGTTGAGGAGGGCTGAAGCGGGGAGGAGGAGGGGTCGCCCCTGTCGCCACGGGGCGACGTGGAGCGACTACGGGGTTTCTCTCAAATCAGATGACCTAGGTCATTCTATCCTGGTTATCCTACAGTGGACAACTGGCAGGTGTACAAGGTGGGACAATGGACGATCCAATTTTAGCTCGCCATTCAGGAAGCATCTGCTTAAGCTCAGCCATTCAAGATTACAACAATTGGACGATATAACCTCAAGATCCTTTATAGTGATATACTGATATCCACAAAATGGAAATCAAGCTTTCTGAGGCTTGGGAAACCTCTGAATTCAGATGGTGGTCTGAAAGATACAAAGCTAAGTTGTATACACTGTATATGAGACATGTTGCTTGCAGTATCCAAAAGGTGAAATGGGAACACATAGCGATCAACATCCGTACGTCTTTTGTTAATAGGGCATAAATTAAAAGCTATGCTCTTTTCCCGTAATGATACCGCAAAATTAACCCAATTATTTAGATGATCAAGCAGCATTGAGTCAAACTCGAATTTGCATTGAATTCTTCAACCAACTTTCCATGGCACTTTTGCACGACCACGTTAACATAATCGATGAATTTCTGCATGTACTGGCAGTACTGATCTCTTTCAAAACTGTCACGGCAACACCCGGCAGCACCTGTGAAACAAACTTGCATGCGTTCTATTCACATGGATAATGAGATAAGAAGGGATTCACTAAGCTCATATCAATATTCATGGGAAAATCCTTAATTGTGAGGGATCGGAGTGGCTTGCTTATGATCATTGGAGTGGTTATTCGGGATGAAATAACATATGGCTTTCTGTGATTATCTTATTATGGATCTCTTCCCATACATGCACATGAAGGATAATACATACTCGTGTTATATCATAAGTAGTACCAATGCTAGTGGTGGATTTTACACTCGCTGAGAACGCTTTAGTCTTCTTGCAGTTTCATTATCTTTACATAGCGACTGTCTCTTTGTCTGCATTCTTTAGTTTTAATCATTACTCAATTCACACCAAACACAATTCTCTCAAAACAATACTACTTGGAATCAAAGGCGACTTACAAGTATCATTTGATCATAAAGGATAGCAATGGGCATAAAGACCTCTACCAATAGCTCTCAGTGGTTCGATACTCTTACTATTGAAACTAGCTATAATATACATGTGCACTTGCAGTTATCAAGCTATTTTTCTGGCACCGCTGCCAGGGAGCTAAGCGCTTTTGATCTTTGTCTTTAGTTACCCATTGATTTATCGTTGTTATACTAAAAGTTGTTTACTAGTTTAAGGTAAACACCATGGGTGAATATCAATATATAATGCAACTTGCAGTTGTGAAAAACTCTGGACCACCTATGAATGCTTATCTGAAGGCAAGATATCGCGGGAACGCTGATGGCTATAATATTAATCATGTGCTGCTGGATCTACTGCATGCTAAAAGGTTTGCAGGAGATGGTACGGAAGATCCGTATGAGCATATGGATTTTTAAAAAAAAACTGTGAGACTTTCTACTTTAATGTCTTTACTCAAGGTGATGTCAAATTTAGACTATTTGGTCAAACTCTTATTGATAAGGCCCGCTCTTGGTATGATGAAATTACTAACACCTGGGAGGAATTGTCGTCTGCATTCTTGACTAATTCCTTTCCAAAAACTAGGTCTCTCAGAGCAAGGCACATGATAACCAACTTCAAGAGCCTTCCAGGAGAAAGCCTCTATGAAGGGGTACTCAAGGTTTAAGAAAATTCTTAATCATTGTCCTCATCATGATTTCACATCTTGATTAATTATTCACACCTTCTATGCTGGTCTCAATGCAAAGAATAGAGATGAAATAGACACTATGTGTAAAGGAGCCTTCACTGAAGTTAGTATTGGTAAAGCTTGGGACTTGCTAGAAACTATTTATGAAATTAAAGAAGCCTTGGATACTATGAAACTAAATGATGAAGAAACCCCCATAGAGCATGATTGCATTGAAAAGTTCCCGTGCTCTGGTAAATTAAAAGAACTACTTGTTAGTTTTAAAATTGAACCTAATATGATTGCGCAAATTGTCAAAAAATATGTTGAGCATTTGTAGCTACTTAAGGATTGGGATCATTATGAACAACCAAGTGCCAAAGAACATGTGAAGATGGTTAAAAAATCCAAGCTAATACAAACAGAAAAGAAGCAACTTACTGAAGAAGTATCAATCCGACCCAAAGGTAAGGATGATTATGAAAATAAAAGAAGAATTAAGAATCTGGAAAGGAATCTAGGAGCCATCAAATCCAATATTGACGCAGAAAAACAGCTCCTACAACATGAATATCTTGAAAGTGAAGTGGTAATGGTTGATCATGAATCCTCTCAATTGATTGAAGGTAAACTTACGTAAGGGTGACAGTAAGCCAAGAATTCCATTTCATTTAGGAGAAAGTGATCATCTAGGGCTATGTGATTTAAATTCTACAATAAATATTATGCCATACTCTGTTTATGAGGAACTTCACCATAACCTTAATGATCCATGAACCTACAGATACTACTATAATGCTTTCAAATATAAATTTGCAAAATTCCTAGGGAATCCTGCACAATTCTTGTATTTCAGTTGGCCATTTTGAAATTATTAAATTGCTTGTCAAACAAAATGAAGCTTTTGATTATACTCTTAGTGATATTAAAGGAATAGATCCCTCTATAGCCACTCATAACATACGTATGGATGAGAATGCTAAACCTTTTGTTGATACTCAAAAGAAACTTAATCCAAGGATGAATTAAATAGTGACAAAAAAAATTAATACATTTATTAGGCACATGCATTATTTACCCTATGAATGATAGTAAATGAGCAAGTCCCGCTTATTGCATGCCTAAGGAAGAAAGTTAATAATTATGGTGATGAACTTATTCCCACTAGGACAATTACTGGATATAGAATGTGTATTGATTTTAGAAAATTAAACGAAGAAACGATGAAGAATCATAAAACTTTACCTGCCATGGAACAAATTTTAGAGAGACTAACCAATAATTCTTACTATTAATTGTTTTCTTGATGGTTAATCTGGTTATTCTAAAACCCTTATTCAATCTGAAGATCAAGAGAAAATTACTTTCACTTACCCTTATGGTACTTACGTTTATAGATTTATGTCTTTTGGTTTTTGTAATGTTGCTGCTACTTTTCAAGAATGTGTTCTAAAGATTTTTGACAATATTATTGAAAATACTATGGAGGTCCTCATGGATAACTTGTTGTCTATGGGACATCATTTGAGAAATGTATTTACAATCTCAATAATGTAAACAAATTAAGTTGGTTCTCAACTTGGAACGGTGCTACAATCGTGCATGCAAAGCATCCGCATATTTCGTTGCACGTCCTCTATATCGAAACTAACTCGATATCAACTCTGGATCGTCACAAGCTGACTATGAACCATATTTTATAGCTCAACCGCTAACTCGGCGCAGTCTAAACTCGCTTGAAATTTAATATGAGCTGAGTTGAACCTAGTTTAACTTACTCAAACTCGAGTTATTTGCAGACATGGCACGCTTCCGTGACGTCTACATCAACACAATGCCCTGCTTCTAGCTCTGGGGAGTGATAGACACGTCTGACAAAAGCGCAGAAGTACAATCCGGAGTAGCTCACCTTCCATCTTCCAAAGCCAGGCACCACGATTAAAACATCGCCACAGGCATGGAATCAAAGACAGTGTCCGGACTAGAACCTAACTCACTGGATCGACGAAATTAACATGAGATAGACACATAATAAAAATAGCTTAATAACTGCATCAGCACCATACTGCCTTTAATTCTGAGCTAGCATGGTGGTGGATAAAGCTGAGGGTAGCACTAAATTATAGAGATCAGAAGTACTAGTAACTCTGATAACCAGTAAGAAAAAGCAAGCAAAATGTATCCAGCATTGCCAGCCTATCCACCTGGTGCTTTGATGTATCACTTCGTATGAGTAATAGAAGAGACACCCTAGTCCATGACAATGGATTGCCGAGATTAACTCTCGTCGCCTAATTTGTCATATGGACATGTACCACATCTTAACTGCCTAAGGATTTTAAACCCTACTTCGTCCTCATTTTCGTCTCATTCGTGTGGCTCTTCATTCACCACATCGTCATTTTCCTTCGCAGAACCTTCAAAGGAGAGAATATAGCAATATTAGTCAAGGCATACACACAAGCTTCAGCGCATTTGATCATCTAATTGTTTTATGGGTTACAGACATTGAGAAATATTAGAACTTGGAAGTACAATTACTTAGGTCTAATAGTTGATCTTCATTACAATATAATTTTTTCACACCAATGTAAACAGAATGAATAAAGAACAGAAGCAAAGGAGATGGCACAAGCATTCTGATAACAATTGCAAAACAAAATGATACTAGATTTGAAGAAACCAAACTCTTAGTAACATAATACACCAGTGGGATGACTAATGACCATTCATGTTACCTCCTGACTGCACTTTTTCCCCCATTCGACACCCAGAAGCAGTATTTTGCAGGTCATTGCCACATCTACAGACATATGTTATATGGAAAATGATTAGATACACAAAGTAATCAATTATTAGTTCAATTCATATATATAAACTGTGAAGAGTACATAGTTAAAAGATGATAGTTGCATATAATGGAAATGTAGTGAATAACAAACATGGATTATTTTTTCACAAAAGATTAAGGGAGTGGTGTTCAAGTTATTCTGAAGAAAACTTCAGACTAAATATCTCACCTGCCATGGTCGTGTACACCCCCAAGCTTATCTCTAGTTTTCTTATTCTCGGAAGTGCTGCTGGAGATTTAGTATAAAGTAAATACAACTTTGTACTAAATCCCCGACACTTATTATGGATCGGAGGGAGTACTAAAATTAAGATAATTGTCCATTATAATAAAGGAGGACTATAGTGGATTTACATGTTCCACCTTCCATGGTCTTGTACATTCACAAGCTTAGCTCCCGTTTTATTTTCGCCACTAGCTTTCTTAGATTTTCCACTATCTTGTTTTTTAACCTTCCACTGATTCATATATAATACCACAGCCTTTACCTATTGGAGAACATTCAAAATGAGAGAAAATAAGAAACGAATTGTGCTTCGTATGCATATAAATCAGGAGTTCAGGACAAAACGCACCTTGGAATTGGGCTGCAAATGCAGGTCAATAGGAGTAAACGCGCTTGTAAAGAGGATTTCTTCATGCTCATGCTGGTAATTATTGATTAATCAATAAGTTGTAAACCTAGTTGAATATATGAAGTTGGAAAAAGACAAAAGTTCTAACGTACGTACCACAGTGAGCGTTCTCCACATTGACCCCGGCCGTTTTTTCAAAGTAACCATGTCTGTTTCCAATACATATAAGGACCCTTTGTGCTGAAAAAATATATAATGTATCAACAAAAAAAATATACAGTTTATATGACATGCAACTCCAATATAAAAGATTTAGCTTAAGTACCTTATGGACTACATTAATGCAGCCACTCCTGAACAGCAAAGCAAGCTTTCCCTCACCGATCTCATCAGTCAAACGCACTAGACCATAACGAGTGAGCTGTCTATCACCAACGTCATCAGGATCCTAAACAGATCAGCAAATGAAAACTGAGATCAGGACAAAAGTCATACCTTCTGTCTACTGTAATAAAAGGTTCTAAGGTAGCTACCACCAGAAGAATAAACAATCCATGTATTTCTCTAACAGGAGCAGGTTCTGAGTCATATATGTACGGGTGCACCAAATAATCTCTTTAGACTATGCATTAAGACACTCCTAAGCTAGGAGGCAGAAGTATACTCATCGAGTGGAATTATATTACCTCGGGATTCTCAATCCACCCATGGCCGAGTTTAATATCCAAGAGGTCACAGACTCACAGAGGTAAAACAATAGCATATCTACTTCACGTTCCACCTCCTGACGGGTAAACTCAAGCGGGCTGCAAGGAGATATAGTACAGTAATAATTCACATACAGTACAACAAACTGTTGAATGTAGATGGGCTGCAGCCCAGTAAGGCAGCCCATATAGTCTATAATTGCTGAAATCTCAAGGCCCATCACGTTGACAGCTTGGGACAGCCTTGGGGGACAAAGTTTAGTCCCACATTGCTAGTTGGGAGTGAGTTGGAGTGGTATATAAGGGATGCTGTTCTACTCCTTCCAAGTGAGTGAGAATAGAGAGAGCCCTCGCGCACTCCTCCTCCTCCGCCCGCCCCGCTGGTGCACCAACTGTGTTGGGTACGTGTCGACCTGCATGTGCATGCTCGCCGCGTGTCCCTGGCTTCCTAGTCTACAATTGCTCTTAGATCTCTCTCTCGCGAAGTTTCTTTTGCTGTGCTACTCTCTAGTCTTCCCCATCCCGGAGACTGCGTGCACAGCCGTCCGGGAGAGCAGGCCTCCGAAACTCCGTCCGTTGAGATCCTGCACCGGGAGACGGGCGATAAGGTTTTTGAGGAGCGTCTCGGCGCGACTGCTCGCTGCTGTTCATCTTCTTCTTCGACGGTTCGGCTGCTTCATCGACAGATCCGACTACACCATGGGCGACATCAACAATACCCATGGTGGTGGTGGTGCTGCTGCTGCTGCTGGTGCGACCTTCCCGGTCGCGATGTACGTGCTTTTACTCTCCTACCTTGCACTGCTACTTGTTCTATGTTCAGATCTGATGCATGTGCTTAGTCTGATGTGTATGGTTAAGTATGCTTGTGCATCTGTAATCTTGCTTTCGGTAATTAAACTCATACGGAAATTGCCTAATAATCCAACAATCCAAAAACCTTATATGTATAGGCAATTTTCACCGTCTCGTTTTGCTGCTGCGCTCAAACCGAGCCCGTTTACGGGTTCTCATTTCAAGAGATGGCAGAATAAAACCCTCTTGTGGCTCACTTCTATGGGCGTGCACCGAGTTGCGGAAGGTACTCCCAGAGGTCCGCTTACTCCTGACGAGGATAAAGCGTTCGGGGATGCCACCGTAATCTTTGTGGGTGCCGTCCTAAGTGTGCTTGGAGATAAGTTGGTTGATGCTTATCCGCACATCCGAAATGGGAAGGAACTGTGGGATGCACTCGGACGCTAAGTTTGGTGCTGCCGATGCCGGAGGTGAATCTGTATGCTATGGAGCAGTTCAATGACTACGGAATGGTTGAGAACCGATCCGTAGTAGAACAGGCTCATGAGATACAGATCATGGCAAAGGAACTTGAGCTCCTCAAGTGTGTGCTACCGGACACGTTTGTCGCGGGATGCATTGTCGCTAAGCTTCCCCCTTCATGGAGGAACTTTGCCACTTCTCTCAAACATCAGAGGCATGAGTTCTCTGTTGAGAATATAATGGGCTCCCTGGATGTTGAGGAGAAGGCGAGGGCAAAAGACAAGCACACTGGAGGAACCGATGGACATTCTGCTGCCAATATGGTACAGAAAAATGCCCACAAGTCCAAGGGAAAGAACAAGGGAGTCTCCCAGACTACCAACTTCAAGAAGAAGGGGAAAACGGAGAAGAAAGATCCTTGCCGGGTGTGTGGCGAGACTGGCCATTGGGCTAATCGTTGTCCACAACGCAAAGGAAAGAAATGTCGAGGCTGGACAGAACTCAAATTCTGTCGGCATGGTCATTGGCAACACGAGAGGAAGGAACTACAGGGGTATGGTAATATGTTACCTACTTGTTCTTTCGTGTTTCAGCCCACGGAATGGTGGGTTGATACGGGTGCCAATGTTCATGTGTGTGCTCGACATCTCCATGTTTACCTCTTATCGGGCCCGAGGTTCCTCGGTAATGATGGGGAATGGGTTACATGCTACTGTTCGTGGTATTGGCACGGTAGATCCGAAGTTTACTTCGGGAAAGATCGTGCAACCGAAGAACGTGCTGCATGTCCCTTCTATCAAGAAGAATCTCGTTAGTGGCTCCCGTCTTATGAAAGATGGGTTTAAGTTGGTGTTTGAGTCCAATAAAGTTGTACTCGTCTAAGTATGGAACTTTTGTTGGAAAGGGATATGAATGTGAGGGAATGTTTCGCTTCTCTCTAGAAGACTTCTGTGATAATGTTGTGAATCATGTAAGCACTAGTGTTAATGAAACTAATGTTTGGCATTCACGACTTTGTCATGTTAATTTCGGTTGTATGACGTGGCTTGCTGATATGTGTTTAATTCCGAAATTCACCTTTGTCAAAGGCTCTAAGTGCCATGCCTGTGTGCAAAGCAGCCACGCAAGCCTCATAAGCCTGCGAAGGAAAGAAACTTGGCACCACTAGAGCTCATACATTCAGATCTATGTGAGATGAATGGTGAGTTGACAAGAGGTGGAAAGAAATGTTGGGGGGATGACCCCCGGTATGCCAAAGGCATGCCAAACCGGATGGCTCGTGCCATCAAGATACCGGTTTAATGTTTGTACCGGAACCTGAGGTTAAGAGTTTAGCTAAGTGGAGCTAAGCCGGTATCC
>NW_025900459.1:0-52294 GCF_022539505.1 Lolium rigidum | reverse complement strand
CCGGCGAGATCTCGTCCTCGCCGACGACGTGCGCGCCTCCGAGACCGACCCGGCGCGGGTGCTGCTCGCGGCGCCGTGCCGTCGTCTCCATGCTGTGCTGCGTCGTGGTGGTGTTCGTCGGCGTAACGCCGGCGACTTCCCCGGCTTTGCGGCTGCTATGGCCGCGCGGGCACTGCCTCGCCATGCCATAGCTTCTGCCTCCAGGCGCGGGTAAGGTCCTCTGCTCCTCCTCCTTCTCTTCTGTGCGCCTCCCTTGCCACTGTTCTTCTTCCTCCTCATGATCTGTTGCTCTCTGGTGGTCTTGTGACCAACTAGAGTCATGCTACTGCTGCGCAATCTTACTGTGCTTGCTTTGGCTTGATATACCCTGCTGTTCATGCTTATGGGCTTGCTATGCTTACTGGTTTATCATACTTGCTTGCCTAGGTGTATCGCGGTGTTGCATCCGTGACACTTGTGTGTGTGCCGGGGGTGCTCGTGATATGATTCGATGACTAACATCGCAAGCCAATGATCCTTTGGATCATTTCTTGCTTGTTGGCTAATCTCTGTGTAGCTTGGCTTGCTATGATTGATCAACTTGATTAATTGATGGTCGGTGATGGCTTATCGGCTAATACCGTGGTTAAATGATTCACTTATCCGGTGATGCCGATGCTCAAGCATCCTGTGCTGTTGCTTACTTGTACTGTTGCTTATTTCTAGCTATCTAGACTTGCTCTAGTGGCTATGAATTGAGTTGTATTACTTAACAGTATGCTGTTGTCATGCTTAGCATGGATCTGTGATAAATTCATGCTTAGATTACTTAATTATGATGAACTGCTTATGCAGTGATGATTTAAATGTCTTGCTTGTATATGAGTTTGCTGTTCATGATTCTTTTACAAGCAATTAAACTCTGAATCCATTTCTGGATAGTGATGTGATCTATTTGGCTTGCTCTTATTTGATGCTAAGTGTGATGTGACCTCAGTAGCCTTGCTACTGACTGGTTGCTCACCTAGTTGGTTGGATTTTGTTGGCTACTCAACTTTGCTGGCATATTAGGGAATCATAGTAAGTATGAATGCCAATATGCTTGCCTGTGAAGAAATCTAGGGTTTCTGATGGTTGCTTGCTTAGGATCTTCTGTGTAGTCTTAGCTGCTAATTTATGCTATCTACTGGTGCTTGTCTGTGCATGTGATCTTGCTAGTGTGCATCTGTGCATGCTTTCTAGCATCTGTGCACATGATTTGTATCTGGATGGTTTCTGTCTTAGTAGCTTTTGACTGGCAGTAATCCTTGGTGAAAACCAAGTGATGATCCACCCATATGAGCATCTGCTCATCCCATGCTTATGCATATGATGGATTAGATCCATTGGATCTCTTCCAGGAACTAGGTATACCTTGTTCCAGCTCCTAGAAAGTAATGCTTTGTTGATGCAGACTTGGGTTTGTTCACAGCCCTTCACCTCCGGAGCTTGGATGATCTTCTAGGTCACCATGATCTCCGATGGCTTGAGGAGTTGTGTGTGTTGGTTCCGTTCGCTCAAGAACAGGGATGAATCGAGCTTGTTCTTGCTTCACCCTTACCCGGTGAATCCTATCTGGTCGACTGGTTCTGGTTTCTAGGGTTTGTGCTTCTTTTATATGATCCCTACTTCTCTCCCTGCATTGACACACAAGCCTGGCATGCTTGATGACTATGCTTTTGCATGGCCTTGCTGTTGCTGCCCAGCACACTTGAGCTGTGTGCTCTCATATGCTGAAACTTGAGCCCCCTGCAGCTGCTCAGTTTTGGTCTGCTGCTGATCCTATCTTGTGCTGTCCCTGGTTTTGGACAAGCACAAGTGTGCTGTGACTTGGTTCTGTCCAAACTGAATATTGTGTTGTTTGCTAACTGTCCAAACTGAATATTGTGTTAACACTTATGTTCTGGCTAGTGTTGGTTCTTTTTCTTGCAGGTTTTTGAAAATGGACATGACCAGAAGATATACTTCAATTCATATAGCCTAGGTTTTAGTTTAGGAATTAACTTGTAATCTTCATTTTTATTTCTGTTTATTATTCATTGATTCTTGTATCAAGAATTTTGTAAAGACAATGTAATTTGTGTTGTGATGTCAATAAAGCCCAAGGTTTTTGTTTATGAGCTTTTGATTTATGTAATATTTATATTCTGGAATAATCATTGTATTTGTGATTCACTTTGAAATTCAAAGTGGTTTGAATTCATAAGTTGTTTGAATTATGAATTCTATATTTATATTGTTCAATGTTTGTTGTTAAATGTATTGACACTTGTCAAATGAAATCAATTCCCCAAATCAACAAGATACAAAAGAGATCATGTCGAAATTTCCCTAACTCACATTGCCTAACCCTAAATGCAAAATGAGAGAGAACCTCGATCCCTCTTAGGTTTAGTTGCAATAATGCGCGAAAATTTCCCCCGTTTTGCGATGAAATGCACATCCCATTTCTATATCTACCCTTCGTTGTTCCTATGTTCTGGGTTATTACAGACCCCGAGTTGCAGGCGGCGCTCGCGGCGTCCCGCGAGCTCAGCGACCTCGAGGAGCTGGCCAAATGGCCGCACCTCGCCGAGACGATGCGCGTCTGCGCGCTGGAGGAGATGGCCAGTAAGACCCAGGAGGACGCCCAGGCGGAGGCGTGGGCCTTCCTCGAGATGGCTCGCCGGGAGGAGGAGGCCACGCGCCAGGCGGCGCTCCGGGAGGAGGAGGAGCGCCGGGCCGCGCTCCGGGCGGTGGAGGAGCGCCAGGCCGCGCTCCGGCAGGAGGCGGAGCTGCAGGCCGCAGCGACGTAGCAGCTCCGGAAGGAGGCCGCGCAGAGGGCACGCCTGCGTAGGCCGGCGAGCCCTCCGGACACGCACTCCGCTTGGTAAAGGGCGCAGTGGTCGCCCTGGCCGGAGTCCCCGGCGCCCTCCGGCGTATCCAGCCAGAACAGCGCGTCGCTGCCGGGGGGCGTTGTCCTCATCGACGGCGACAACGATGAGTACTACTCGAAGTAGTACTGCGCACCGGCGTCCACCGTGCTCCCAAACCCTGGTCTAGGGTTTGATTTTTTTTTAGTTTAAAACCCATATAGGGCTTTTTTTGTGTAAAAAATTCTCAAAATAGGGCTAAGTTTAATAAATCCTAGTTTAAATTTATTTTTTTGTTATTTTCCTTTTCCTTTTTCATTTTGATTTTCTTTTATATTTTTTACATATGCGCTGCGTTCGCACGTTGAACGCAGCGTGCTACCTAAACGAACTCACGCGATCACCTGTCGCCGCGCCACGCGTGGCGGAAACGGGCATCGGTCGGGTGGCTCCGGTGGAGCGCGCGCGCGCCAGCCGAACGGCGTTTCTTTCCTTCCGACTGTATTATCGCCGCCGCGCGCTGGATGGATTAATGGATTTCCTGGCTGCGTTATTTCCTCCTAGCTAGCTGTTGGCTGTGCAAACGGCGAGGCGTAATTACAGGACAGACGGATACATACGTCGCGGCCCATCCAGATCGTCGCCAGCTTACCGAGCTTGTTTCTTTCCTTCCTTCCACAAAAAGGAAGGGGAAATTCGGGAAAGGGAATCAAAAGACAAAAACGAGACGAGCCGTGAGAAAAGCGCTTTCCTTTCTTTAGCATAGTACGCCCAAAAAATCCTGCAGCCTTGGGGCAGCAAACATTGCCTGATGCGGCGATTTACACAAAAATAACCTTTTTCTGAAACTATAGCATGGACTAACCCTCCAGGCAAACTATTTCACCCATCTGACTCTTTTGTATGGCGACCCTCACAAGGGCGCCACACCTTACTGTGTGGCGCCTTTGAGGCCAGCGCCACTCTCCCATCCGACGTAGCGCCATCGACGCTGAGGTGTGCTCGAGTCTGACGTGGCTGGTTGTGTGGCGCCCGTGGCAAGGGCGCCACACATCATGTTATGTTTGCACAAAGCATACTGTAAGACAATTCTCCAGGGACTTAGCCGTTTTGGCGAGCCTCTTTGTGTGGCGCCGATGCCACGGGCGCCACACAAAGAGGCTCGCCAAAACGCCTAAGAACTAAGCGTCCGGAGCCCCTGGATGTTTTTGAAGTATAAGTTGATATAAGTTCACATGTGTGGCGCCGCCGCCATGGGCGCCACACGGTGCAGTGTGGCGCCAGTGTCAATGGCGCCACACATTGACTTGTATTAAAACCATGGAAAATCCTACCATATTCCAACAGTTTTGAATACAACATTGCACACAATATGTACGACACAGCATAATGGTTCAAATAACAAATAAGGTTCGACGACATGAAGGTTCCAATTACAATAAGGTTCAACGACACGAAGGTTCCAGAAGATCAAGGTTCACACAAATTCATGGTTCGACAACATAAATGTTCGACAACAAGAACATAGCCAAAGGGACATCACTGAGTGGCAAAGGCTCCCTCCCCCCTCGCCTTCTTCTTCTTAGATTCTTCAGCCAGTTCTTCCTTCTCCCTTATGTCCCGAGCCAACTGAACCACGGAGTCGAAGAAATGGTGACGCTCATCCGTCTTTAAAGCAAGATGCGCTCCGCCTCCTTAGCCACCTCCTCTAGGTGCATCATATTTGCCCTCTCCCTCGCTAGTTGAGCAAGTTGCCAGTTCCTCTGAAATTTTTCCCTCCATAGACGGTCCCGTTCGGCCTGGAGCTTCTCATTCCTCTTCTTCTCGCGCCATAGTTACTCTTGATACTCCCTTTGCATACGGTCATCTTCCGCTTTCTTCTTAGCTATCTCCTCCTGTCTCTTCCTCTCAAGTTCTTCCTTCTCCCTCTTCCGCACCGTCCTCAAAGCCTCCTCCCAAACCGACTCCTTCTTCTCATTGCCCTCCCACGCCCCCTTCCCCTTGGTTGGTTGAGTTTCCATACCTGTAAACAAAATTGAAAAAACCAAAGTGAGTCACGGAATAGGAAAATAGATAGTATAATGCAATTAGTAACTTGGAGACACATACAGATAAGGCCCCGCTAGGTATCCTAGCATACTAGTACCCCGACGGCCACCATGCCGACCTCTACTAAGCCCTACATGAATCCTTGGCTGCCTTGGAGCTTGTCGCCATTGTGGTTGATGCCTTGCGGCTTGTTGCCTTGGAGCTTGTTGCCTTGGAGCTTGTTGGCTTGAAGCTTGTTGCCTTGAAGATTGTTGGGTTGGGGTTTGTTGGCTTAGAGCTTGTTGGGTTGGAGCTTGTTGGCTTGGAGCTTGTTGCCTTGGAGCTTGTTGGCTTGGAGATTGTTGCCTTGGAGCTTGTTGGGTTGGGGTTTGTTGGCTTGGAGCTTGTTGGCTTGGAGCTTGTTGGCTTGGGGTTTGTTGTCTTGGAGGTTGATTTGAAGCTTGTTGGCTACTTGATGCTTGACTTGTGGTAGCATCATTGCCCTTTGATTTTTTGCCGGATGTACATTTCCTTTTATTGTGGCCCTTCCTATTGCATGATCCACAATTAGTTGGCTCGCGAGCCTCTTGGAATAACTTGTTTCCCGAATGACCTCATCTATCCATATCTCCGTGATACCTCTTTGTCTTTCTTCTTCCACGTTTCACAACCTTTCATTCCGGATCTGGCCAAATTTGCACTCCATGGTACTCCGGCCACTGTGATTGGTCCAAGTATGAAGAAAACCTTGGAGCCCATGTCCTCTTTGTGGCTAGGATGGAGAACTCGGACTCCCGAACGGTGAGCGGGTTATTGTAGTCGACACATCTAGTGCGTGCCGCTGTTAGCAAGTGGGAGCATGCCAAATGCAGCAAAGAGGGCCTCTTACATGTACATTCACATGTCTTTAGGGACACACGGAAAGCCCGGCCTCCGTGTTGGACACCACCTTGTGTGGTGCCTCCCGGCTCATTCACTTGGTAAACCCAGTCAACATTGTCATAACATGTAGCCGTTTGGGAGTCCGTCTTCCTCGCCTGAAAAAGCATGAACTCTTCAACCTTCGTTGGGTACTCGCAGTTCTTAACAATTTCCTTCTCCATTTCTTTGGTGTACTTTTGGAAATAGACATTCAACTTCTCAAATGTGTATTGAATTATTGCCGTCACGGGCAATGCACGGACACCCTTCAGCACATTGTTGAAGCACTCGGCCATGCTGCTTGTCATTTGGCCATATCTCCTCCCTTCCTCATCATAAGCTCTTGCCCACTTTGAGTTAAATATAAGGTGCCTATGAGGTTCGTAGCATAGAAAACAAAAAATTTCCTACCGCAAGACGAATAAATCCAAGATCTAATCTATGGAACACCCAAGATCTAATCTACAAGATTGAAGCAACGAGATTGATGTGAGACTAACCCTCGAAGATTTCCAAAGCCTACGAGATTAGATCTCGTTGTTGGTGTAGACGATCATCCCCAGTGCTGCAATCCGGCAGCACTTTCGTACTCGGTCGCGCGTACGGTGTCGATGTAGCCCTTCCTCTCCCCGTTCCAGCGGGCAGCGGAGGTGTGGTAGATCTCCTCCAAATCCCAGCAGCACGACGGCGTGGTGGTGGTGGTGGAGGAAGAAAAGCTGCAGGGCTTCGCCAAGCCGGAACAGCGTATGGTGGAGGAGAGAGGCGGCCAGAGGAGGGGGCAAATCATGGGATGGTGGCCGGTGATGACCCACAAGTATAGGGGATCGCAACAGTCTTCGAGGGAAGTATTACCCAATTTATTGATTCGACACAAGGGGAGACAAAGAACACTTGGAAGCCTTAACAACGGAGTTGTCAATTCAATTGCACCTGGAAACAGACTTGCTCGCAAGAGTTTATCAGTAGTAACAGTTTTATAGCAGTAGCAGTAGTGAAATAACAGCGAGCAGAGTAACAAAGACAGCAGTAGTGATTTTAGTAAACAAGCAGGATTAAAATACCGTAGGCACGGGGACGGATGACTCGGCGTTGCATGGATGAGAGAAACTCATGTAACAATCATAGCAGGGCATTTGCGGATAATAATAAAACGGTGTCCAAGTACTAATCAATCAATAGGCATGTGTTCCAATTATAGTCGTGCGTGCTCGCAATGAGAAACTTGCACAACATCTTTTGTCCTACCAGCCAAGTGGCAGCCGGGCCTCAAGGGAAACTACTCGGATATTAAGGTACTCCTTTTAATAGAGTACCGGAGCAAAGCATTAACACTCCGTGAACACATGTGATCCTCACGTTATCGCCATTCCCTCCGGTTGTCCCGATTTCGTCACTTCGGGCCATTGGTTCCGGACAGCAACATGTGTATACAACTTGCAGGTAAGACCATAAACTATGAATATCATGATGAAATAATAACATGTTCAGATCTGAGATCATGGCACTCGGGCCCTAGTGACAAGCATTAAGCATAACAAGTTGCGACAATATCATAAAAGTACCATCTACTGGACACTAGGCACTATGCCCTAACAATCTTATGCTATTACATGACCAATCTCATCCAATCCCTACCATCCCCTTCACCTACAGCTGGGGAATTACTCACACATGGATGGGGGAAACATGGCTGGTTGATGTAGAGGCGTTGGCGGTGATGGCGGTGATGATCTCCTCCAATTCCCCGTCCCGGCGGAGTGCCAGAACGGAGACTTCTGCTCCCGCGACGGAGTTTCGCGATGTGGCGGCGTTCGGGAGGGTTTCCGGCGACTTCGACTTCTCCCGTGCGTTTTAGGTCGAGGCGAATAAGTAGTCCGAAGGGGCGTCGGAGGCCGGCCGAGGGGCCACACCACATGGCCGCGCGGCCCCCGGGCCGCGCCGCAGGGTGGTGTGGGGCCTCGGGCCTCCACTTCAATTGCCCTTCCGGCTCCGTTAGTTTCCGGGAAAATAGGGCCTTCGCATAAATTCCGAGGTTTTTCCCGAAAGTTGGATTTCTGCACAAAAACGAGACACTGTGAGCAGCTTCTGCTGAAAACAGCGTTAGTCCGTGTTAGTTGCATCCAAAATACACAAATTAGAGGCCAAACAATAGCAAAAGTGTTCGGGAAAGTAGATACGTTTTGGACGTATCAACTCCCCCTAAGCTTAGCTTATTGCTTGTCCTCAAGCAATTCAGTTAACAACTCGAGCGATAAAAGAACTTTCACGAACACATTTGCTCATATGATGTATATATTCTCATGATATGGCTAATACTTGAGCAGTTCATAATAAGGTACATGCAAATAAGATCATCTAACAGCCTATATCAATCATGAAGAGGTACCAACAATTAATAATAAGCATCATGAATCATGTATATAAGCAGGATTGCAATGTTCATAAGAGAGTATGATAAAGTGGTATCTCGCTTGCCTGTATTTGATTGGCAAAACATAAATGCCCGGCACCTCTGGAGTTCATAGAAAGACTAGAAGTAGTGATTGTCAAAGATAGAAGCATCAAAGTTATACCACAATCAATCATATTTTGAGACAAGCATATTATACTAAGAATGACAGTTGTGCTCTCAAGATAGTACTCAAAGAAATAATGGAGACACAACATAAAAGTAAAAGATTGACCCTTCGCAGAGGGAAGCAGGGATTAACATGCGCTAGAGCTTTTTCATTTTTATAAATCAGGAGTAAAATTATTTTGAGAGGTGTTTGTTGTTGTCAACGAATGGTAATGGGTACACTAACTACCTCGCCAACCGGACTTTCAAGAGCGGCTCCCATGAATTATTGCATATTTATTTGGCACTCCTTCCAACCTTTCTTGCACAAACCATGGCTAACCGAATCCTCGGGTGCCTGCCAACAATCTCATACCATGAAGGAGTGCCTTTTTATTTTAGTTTTATTATGATGATGACACTCCCCCAACCTTTGCTTACACAAGCCATGGCTAACCGAATCCTTCGGGTGCCGTCCAACAATCACAAACCATGGAGGAGTGTCTATTTAAGTTTAATTAATTCGGGACTGGGAATCCCATTGCCAGCTCTTTTTGCAAAATTATTGGATAAGCGGATGTGCCACTATTCCATATGAGAATCCGTCAAAAGTAAATGACAAGGTTGAAAGCTAAACACCACATACTTCCTCATGAGCTATGAAACATTAACACAAATTAAGAAGCATTTTGAAGGTTTTAAAGGTAGCGCATGAGAATTTACTTGGAATGGTTTGAAATGCCATGCATAGGTATTTATGGTGGACACTCGGAATGACTTGGTTTTCATGTGTTTGGAGGCACAAGCAGCGTTCCCGCTCAAGTACAAGTGTAGGCTAGCAATAGACTAGGGAGCGACAAATCAAGAGAGCAGGAATCGTCATAATCATGCTTGCGGCAAAATAAATTAACAGAGGCATAAAAGTGATACAAGAACTCTGAAGCAATATAGATCATCGAGGCTTAATTGACTTTTTGTTCAGTCATATGCATGCGTGAGCATGTGCCAAGTCGATATAAATGAATTATTCAGAGGAGGATACCACAATGCCATACTTACTTATGAATAAAACAATGCAAGCAAACATCCATGACATGCTACTCATATTAATAAATTGGAGCTAATCATGAGAGATCATGAACTACTAGACTTTATTAAATAACATATACCTCACATGAACCAACTAAGCATGCTCACATGGATGAGTATATGTACAAAAATGAAAACAAATAGAGTTCATACCAGCCTCTCACCACAATCAGATTGTCGTAGATCGTCATTATTGCCCTTTCACTTGTGTAGCTTGGATAATATGAAATGAAAACCACGCTCCAGCCACCGAAGACCATTGAACTCATGATGAACTTTACAAACCAAAGAAGAACAGCAAATATTTTTGGTGTTTTCAAATTGCAAATAAGAACAAGAGGAAACAAGCAAACAAAGCAAAATCTTTTTGGGTTTTCTTATAGCAAACTAGCAATAGCAAATAAAGCGAAACAAATGCAAGAAACCAAGATAAACAAATGATGAAGAGAAACAACAGAAATATTTTTGGTCTTTTTGTGTTTTGGGGAAGAAACAAAGTGGAAACAAGAAATAGCAAACTAAAAGAAACGCAGAAAAGCAAGATGGCAGAAATCTGCCAAAACTTGATAGCAGTACAGAAATAGATTTTTACAAAAATCTTACATTGCTCAGTTCAAAAAGTGTTCAACTAATGAAAGTTAGATAACAACCTGGGGAACCTGCACAAAAATTTTCAACTCAAAATAACGTTCTGGCTGTGCGCACGAATTTTTACGGTAACAGCCCAGAATCTGTTTTCAGGCAGCACTTCCCCAAATATCATCTTCCTCTCATTAGAAAACCACTCAAAGAGACTAAACAAGTATATACAAGTATCCAGCAATCATAATATGCAAAGAATGAGTGATTCCGGTATACCTCCCCCAAGCTTAGGCTTTTGGCCTAAGTGGAGTTCAACCCCAACGAGGGTCGTTCCTCGCCGGTGGGTAGTCCATGGAGTAGTCATAGTAAAGCTCTCGCGCAGTAAGAAAAGCGTGGAGGCTCCGCATATCCACCATGTTGATGCGAGGAACTTGCTGCATCGGATGATGAGTCGAGGTGCTCCTCAACCTCTATGTCGTCTCTTGCATGTTGGCCTCCTCTCTCTATATGTGCATCCAAGTGCACCTTCTGTGACCGACCAATCTCCCCCGGAATCAAGGTTAGACAAAACAGCGCAGGCAATCTTACTAGTTTCTCAGTTTTCTTAGTTATTCTCCAAACTTTATTATAAAATATCATCTTATAATACAGGTTACCCAAGTTGGAGGAATCTGAAACAAATTCATGTTTAATCATAGAGGCTATGTCAAGTTTTTCTATGGGGAACAGAATATCAAAATGATGAGGTTCTACATTATGAAAAGCTAGTAAACGGGAGGCGATGAGGCCTCCACACATTCCACCTTTCTCACGGTTAGTAGCAAGTCTATAAGCTATTAATGCCCCCAAATTATAAGACCTACTATTTTGCAGTGCTGCAGCTAGAAAAGCCAAATCCGGGATAGAAAGTTTACTACCAATCCTTTTGGCGAGAATGCATTTGGTAATAAAATAAGCAAAGTAGCGGATAGCCGGGAGCTGAATACTAGTGATTTTACCACTTTCACCTGAGAAACTCCTTCCATCGCAAATCATCTTGTAAAGATCCGAGAGTTCTTGCGGCGATCCCCTTATCTTCTCGCACGACCCCCATTGCGGTATTCTAATTGTCTGCACAAAAAACACTAAATGGCAAGTTGACGAGCTTTATTGTAAATTTTGTACTTGGACCGTGGGGTTAGATCGCGACCAATTAAACTTGAAGTCCTGCACAAAAGCCATAGTTAATTTTACATATTGTCTTGGCTCTCCTTCAACAAAGTCACTCAGCCCCGCACGAGAAATTAGAGTTTGAACATCTTCAAATATCCCCGCGCTTCTCATGAAATCCGCGCACGGGTAGTAAGAGGGGTATACTCCCTCTTCACGATTGACTATCATAACTTGTTGGACTTCCAATTCTTGCTGGTTCAAGTGATATCTATTCCATTCCATTTTCTGAAATTTCAACAACCAATATAAAAAATTTGATTTGGTGACATAAAATTGAGGGAAACTACCATAGGAACTTGCTAGAGTACTAATCATGCATCAAAACTAGTTTCTACCACTTAGAACAAGCATGCAAGCTCACTAAACATGTTACCTACAGAAGCAAAATATTCAAGATATACTCAACCAAACGAAATTCTACTTGGATGGGTGGATGAGTCACATACCGAAGAGCAAATGTGCCAAATTTCAGACAGAAATCTGGGCTGAGCAAAGAGATCGAGAAATCTGGAGCTCTGGAGCAAAAACGCGAGAGAGATGAACTTGGTACGAGTTTTTTCGGGAGAGAGAAGGTGCTGGGAGGAAGAGATGGCAAAGTGGGGCAAGGAGGGGCCCACACCACATGGTGGCGCGGCCACCTCCTTGGCCGCGCCGGCCTGTGGTTTGGCGCCCTCTGGTGCCCCACAGGTCATCCTCTGGTGCTCCCAGGTGCCTCGTCGAAAAATAGGACCAACGGTATAATTTTCGCGAATTTTTGAAAACTTTGAAAAATCCACATTTTCTGGGTATTAAATTTATTATTACTAGCCAGGAAAATTTTTGAAATCTCAAATCAACTAAGAAACTTTGCAAATTAAAAATGCTACAGCAACTAAATCAAGTGGAGAAAGAAAGAGATGTTGTTTACCTCCTCTATGCATATAAAAGGTATTTGTTAACAAGGTTGATCAAGTCTTGCCACCAAATAAATTTTACATAGCATATGAAGAAATAAACCTCAAATCAATCATGTTACCTTGAATTGTATTGATATGGATCCAATAACAAGAGTTTGATATTCTTCTTTAGGCCCATATATAGGACAATCGATGGTTCCCACTTTGATAGTTCTCACATGAGAAATAGTATTAACTCCGCACGCTTTCTCAATCCTCTTGGGGAAATAAACGGTATGTTCCCTATCATCAACATTGAAAGTAACCTTTCCTTTATTGCAATCAATAACAGCCCCTGCGGTGTTAAGAAAAGGTCTCCCAAGAATAATAGACATATTATCATCTTCAGGCATTTCCAATACAACAAAATCAGTTAATATCAAGCAGTTAGTAGTAACTTGAACAGGAACATTCTCACATATACCAACAGGAATAGCAATGAGATTTATCAGCCATTTGCAAAGATATATCAGTAGGTATCAACTTATCTAAGTAAAGTCTCTTATAAAGAGAAAAAGGCATAACACTAACACCGGCTCCCAAATCACATAGAGCAGTTTTAACATAATTATTCTTAATAGAACAAGGAATAGTAGGTATACTCAGGTCGCCCAACTTCTTTGGAATTTTGCCATTGAAAGAGTAATTAGCAAGCATAGTGGAAATTTCCTCATTGGGGATTTTCCTTTTGTTAGTAACAATATCTTTCATATACTTTGAATAAGGAGGCAATTTAATAGCATCAGTTAAAGGGATTTGCAAGAATAAAGGTTTCATCCAATCGCAGAATTTATTATAGTGTTCTTCTTCCTTTGATTTTAGTTTCTTAGCAGGAAAAGGCATTTGCTTTTGCACCCAAGGTTCTCTTTCATTACCATGTTTCTTAGCAATAAAATCTTCTTTAGTATACTTTTTATTTTTAGCATGCTTTTCGGGTTCTTCTTCAACCTCTTCTTTATCGAGAGTATCATTCTTATCATTATCTTCACTATTATCATGTTCATTACCACTTTCGGCTTCAGCATCGAAATAGAAATACTATTAGGATCATTAACGGAGTTCAGAGGATTCTACAACATTTTTATGTTTCTTCTTCTTTTTCCTAGAATGAGCTCTAGGTTCAATGCGTTGAGAATCTTGTTCAATTCTTTTGGGATGCCCTTCGAGGATATAGAGGATCCTGGGTAGAGACACCACCTCTAGTTGTTACTTCATAAGCGTGTTTTTCTTTAGCATTATTTCCTAGCAAGTCATTTTGCACTTTAGTGAGTTGATCAATTTGAGTTTGAATCATTTGAAAATGTTTGACAAGCATCTTAACATCATTGGAGGTTCTCTCCACAATATCATGCAATTGACTAATAGCTTGAGAATTTTCCATTAGATGATTCTCTACTCTCATATTAAAATTTTCTTGCTTAACAATATAATTATCAAACTCATCTAAGCATTGCGCAGAGGTTTTGAATACTGAATATCTTCCCTAGTAAAGCGTTGAAGGGAATTTACCTCAATCATGGATGAAGGGGGAATTATCTCACATATATCTTCTATAGGAGGTAGATTCTTCACATCTTCAGATTTAATACCTTTCTCCTTGAGAGACTTCTTGGCTTCCCTCATATCTTCATCATTCAATTTAATTAAACCCCTCTTCTTCACTATTGGCGTTGGAGTTGGTTCAGGCGTATTCCAATCATCATAATTCCGGCCTATTTTAGCCAATAATTCTTCAGCGTCGTCTTGAGTTCTTTTCCTGAAAACACAACCAGCACAACTATCCAGTTATGCCCTAGACTCAATGGTTAGTCCACTATAAAATATATCAAGTAAATCATGCTTTTCTAAATCATGGTCGGTGCAAAGCTCTAATAAGAGAGCAAAATCTCGCCCAAGCCTCAAGCAATTTCTCCTCATCTCCCTGATCAAAATTATAAACTCTCTGCAAAGCAGCATGTTGAGCACTAGCAGGAAAGTATTTGCGGAAGAAAACATCAAGCAATTCTTTCGGACTTTTAATAGAACTAGGTGGCAAACTATTATACCAAGTTTTAGCGCCATCCTTTAATGAGAATGGAAAGATTTTAGCAACAAAGTAAGTACGCTTCTTAACATCATCAGAAAACAAGCTACTCAAAGTAGATAACTCAGTCATGTGTTCAACAAGCACTTTCTTTTTCAGGTACCACAAAAAGGTGTTTTCTCAACAATAGCTATATGAGATAGATCGAGAGAAAAATCATAATCTTTATCCCTAATGTTTATAGGAGATGTGGCAAATTTAGGATCGGGAGACAGTTTGTATCTAACAGGTGTGTTCCGCAAGCAACTTTTTAATTTTTCTTGCATCAGTAGTAGCATTGCATTTTTCAATAAAATCATCATCAAGCTCCACATAATCTTCCTCAAGATCATCACTAAAATAATCAAGTTCGTGTGAACTAACAGGTGTAGTAGCATTAGGAGTTTCAGTGTTTTCAATTTGTCTAGATTTAGCAATTGTAGCATCTAGAAAAGATCCCAATGAACCACTATCATCAAGCACAGCAGTAAACATTATCAATATTATGAGAGTGTTCAGATTCAGCAGATGTACCCGCATGCGAAGCATGTGGCGGTGAAACAAGTTTATCAATCACGGATGGTGAATCAAGTGTAACGGAGGTACTCGGAATTGTACCTTTTCTTGTAGTGGATGGTAATATGGCGATCTTAGTATCGCGAGGTTTACCCATGATGGAGAATTTGCAGCGAACAATATTAATCCAAGTGAACTTCCAAATAAAGCTATGCTCCCGGCAACGGCGCCGTGAAAATAGTCTTGATGACCCACAAGTATAGGGGATCGCAACTGGTCTTCGAGGGAAGTATTACCCAATTTATTGATTCGACACAAGGGGAGACAAAGAACACTTGGAAGCCTTAACAACGGAGTTGTCAATTCGAGTTGCACTGGAAACAGACTTGCTCGCAAGAGTTTATCGAGAGTAACGCTTTTATAGCAATAGCAGTAGTGAAATAACAAGCAACAGAGTAACAAAGACAAGCAGTAGTGATTTTAGTAAACAGCAGGATTAAAATACTGTAGGCACGGGGACGGGTGACGGGCGTTGCATGGATGAGAGAAACTCATGTAACAATCATAGCAGGGCATTTGCAGATAATAATAAAACGGTGTCCAAGTAATAATCAATCAATAGGCATGTGTTCCAATTATAGTCGTGCGTGCTCGCAATGAGAAACTTGCACAACATCTTTTGTCCTACCAGCCGGTGGCAGCCGGGCCTCAAGGGAAACTACTCGGATATTAAGGTACTCCTTTTAATAGAGTACCGGAGCAAAGCATTAACACTCCGTGAACACATGTGATCCTCACGTCATCGCCATTCCCTCCGGTTGTCCCGATCTGTCACTTCGGGGCCATTGGTTCCGGACAGCAACATGTGTATACAACTTGCAGGTAAGACCATAAACTATGAATATCATGATGAAATAATAACATGTTCAGATCTGAGATCATGGCACTCGGGCCCTAGTGACAAGCATTAAGCATAACAAGTTGCGACAATATCATAAAAGTACCATCTACGGACACTAGGCACTATGCCCTAACAATCTTATGCTATTACATGACCAATCTCATCCAATCCCTACCATCCCCTTCACCTACAGCGGGGGAATTACTCACACATGGATGGGGGAAACATGGCTGGTTGATGTAGAGGCGTTGGCGGTGATGGCGGTGATGATCTCCTCCAATTCCTCGTCCCGGCGGAGTGCCGTAACCGGAGACTTCGGCTCCCGCGACGGAGTTTCGCGATGTGGCGGCGTTCGGAGGGTTTCGGCGACTTCGACTTCTCCCGTGCGTTTTTAGGTCGAGGCGAATAAGTAGTCCGAAGGGGGGCGTCGGAGGCCGGCCGAGGGGGCCACACCACATGGCCGCGCGGCCCCCCCCGGGCCGCGCCGCTGGTGGTGTGGGGCCCTCGGGCCTCCACTTCAATTGCCCTTCTGGCTCCGTTAGTTTCCTGGGAAAATAGGGCCTTCTGCATAAATTCCGAGGTTTTTCCCGAAAGTTGGATTTCTGCACAAAAACGAGACACCAGAGCAGTTCTGCTGAAAACAGCGTTAGTCCGTGTTAGTTGCATCCAAAATACACAAATTAGAGGCCAAACAATAGCAAAAGTGTTCGGGAAAGTAGATACGTTTTGGACGTATCAGCCGGCCACCCCTCCCCTCTTTATATAGGGGGCCAGGTCGGCTGGGGTGGCCCCCTTTCCCATCTAGGGTTAGGGGGGGCGGCGGCCAAGTGGGGGGAAGAGGATTTCTTCCCCCCAAGTTGATCCCTGATGCGTGTAATTGACACGTCCGTTGGGAACCCCAAGAGGAAGGTATGATGCGCACAGCAGCAAGTTAGAAAGAAACCAAGGTTTAATCGAACCAGTATGAGTCAAGAAGCACGTTGAAGGTTGATGGCGGCGGGATGTAGTGCGGTGCAACACCAGAGATTCCGGCACCAACGTGGAACCTGCACAACACAACCAAAGTACTTTGCCCCAACGAAACAGTGAGGTTGTCAATCTCACCGGCTTGCCGTAACAAAGGATTAACCGTATTGTGTGGAAGATGATTGTTTGCAGAGAAAACAGTAAAAACAAGTATTGCAAGCAGATTTGTATTTCAAGTATTAAAGAATGGACCGGGTCCACAGCTCACTAGAGGTGTCTCTCCCATAAGATAAAAGCATGTTGGGTGAACAAATTACAACGGGCAATTGACAAATAGAGAGGGCATAACAATGCACATACATGACATGATAAGTATAGTGAGATTTAATTGGGCATTACGACAAAGTACATAGACCGCCATCCAACCGCATCTATGCCTAAAAAGTCCACCTTCAAGTTATCGTCCGAACCCCTCCAAGCATTAAGTTGCAAAGCAACAGTACAATTGCATTAAGTATGGTGCGTAATGTAATCAACAACTACATCCTCTGACATAGCGCCAATGTTTTATCCCTAGTGGCAACAAGACAACACAACCTTAGAACTTTCTGTCACTCGTCCTAGTGTCAATGCGTGCATGAACCCACTATCGAGCATAAATACTCCCTCTTGGAGTTAAAAGCAAAAACTTGGCCAGAGCCTCTACTAGTAACGGAGAGCATGCAAGATCATAAACAACACATATGTAATAACTTGATAATTAACATAACATGGTATTCTCTATCCATCGGATCCCGACAAACACAACATAGAGTATTACAGTATAGATGATCTTGATCATGTTAGGCAGCTCACAAGATCCAACAATGAAGCACAATGAGGAGAAGACAACCATCTAGCTACCGCTATGGACCCATAGTCCAGGGGTGAACTACTCACTCATCACTCCGGAGGCGACCATGGCGGTGTAGAGTCCTCCGGGAGATGAATCCCCTCTCCGGCAGGGTGCCGGAGGAGATCTCCGTAATCCCCCGAGATGGGATCGGCGGCGGCGGCGTCTCGCAAGGTTTTCCGTATCGTGGTTTTTCGCATCGTGGGTTTCGCGACGGAGGCTTTAAGTAGGCGGAAGGGCAGAGTCGGGGGCCGACGAGGGGCCCACACCACAGGGCGGCGCGGCCCCCCTTGGCCGCGCCGCCATGTGGTGTCGGCCACCTCGTGGCCCCACTTCGTATGCTCTTCGGTCTTCCGGAAGGTTCGTGGCAAAATAGGCCCCCGGGTCTTCGTTTCGTCCAATTCCGAGAATATTTCGTTACTAGGATTTCGAAACCAAAAACAACAGTAAAACAAGAACCGGCACTTCGGCATCTTGTTAATAGGTTAGTTCCGTAAAATGCACGAATATGACATAAAGTGTGCATAAAACATGTAGGTATCATCAATAATATGGCATAGAACATAAGAAATTATCGATACGTCTGAGACGTATCAAGCATCCCCAAGCTTAGTTCTCGCTCGTCCCGAGCAGGTAAAACGATAACAAAGATAATTTCTGAAGTGATATGCCATCATAACCTTGATCATACTATTTGTAAACATATGTAGTGAATGCAGCGATCAAAACAATGGTAATGACATGAGTAAACAAGTGAATCATAAAGCAAAGACTTTTCATGAATAGTACTTCAAGACAAGTATTAATAAGTCTTGCATAAGAGTTAACTCATAAAGCAATAAATCAAAGTAAAGGTATTGAAGCAACACAAAGGAAGATTAAGTTTCAGCGGTTGCTTTCAACTTGTAACATGTATATCTCATGGATAATTGTCAACATAGAGTAATATAACAAGTACAATATGCAAGTATGTAGGAATCAATGCACAGCTCACACAAGTGTTTGCTTCTTGAGGTGGAGAGAGATAGGTGAACCGACTCAACATAAAAGTAAAGAGAATGGTCCTTCAAAGAGGAAAGCATCGATTGCTATATTTGTGCTAGAGCTTTTATTTTGAAAACATGAAACAATTTTGTCAACGGTAGTAATAAAGCATATGAGTTATGTAAATTATATCTTACAAGTTGCAAGTCTCATGCATAGTATACTAATAGTGCCCGCACCTTGTCCTAATTAGCTTGGACTACCGGATCTTTGCAATGCACATGTTTTAACCAAGTGTCACAATGGGGTACCTCCATGCCGCCCGTACAAAGGTCTAAGGAGAAAGCTCGCATTTTGGATTTCTCGCTTTTGATTATTCTCAACTTAGACATCCATACCGGGACAACATGGACAACAGATAATGGACTCCTCTTTAATGCATAAGCATGTGGCAACAATTATTATTCTCATATGAGATTGAGGATATATGTCCAAAACTCGAAACTTCCACCATGAATCATGGCTTTAGTTAGCGGCCCAATGTTCTTCTCTAACAATATGCATGCTCCAACCATGAAGGTGGTAGATCTCTCTTACTTCGTACAAGACGGACATGCATAGCAACTCACATGATATTCAACAAAGAATAGTTGATGGCGTCCCTGTAAGCATGGTTATCGCACAACAAGCAACTTAATAAGAGATAAAGTGCATAAGTACATATTCAATACCACAATAGTTTTTAAGCTATTTGTCCCATGAGCTATATATTGCAAAGGTGAATGATGGAATTTTAAAGGTAGCACTCAAGCAATTTACTTTGGAATGGCGGATAAATACCATGTAGTAGGTAGGTATGGTGGACACAAATGGCATAGTGGTTGGCTCAAGTATTTTGGATGCATGAGAAGTATTCCCTCTCGATACAAGGTTTAGGCTAGCAAGGTTATTTGAAACAAACACAAGGATGAACGGTACAGCAAAACTCACATAAAAGACATATTGTAAACATTATAAGACTCCATACCGTCTTCCTTGTTGTTCAAAACTCAATACTAGATGTTATCTAGACTCTAGAGAAACCAAATATGCAAACCAAATTAGCAAGCTCTAAGTATTTCTTCATTAATGGGTGCAAAGTATATGATGCAAGAGCTTAAACATGAGCACAACAATTGCCAAGTATCAAATTATCCAAGACATTTTAGAGTTACTACATGTAGCATTTTCCAATTCCAACCATATAACAATTTAACGAAGAAGAAACTTCGCCATGAATACTATGAGTAGAGCCTAAGGACATATTTGTCCATATGCTACAGCGGAGCGTGTCTCTCTCCCATAAAGTGAATGCTAGGATCCATTTTATTCAAACAAAACAAAAACAAAAACAAACCGACGCTCCAAGCAAAGTGCATAAGATGTGACGGAATAAAAATATAGTTTCAGGGGAGGAACCCGATAATGTTGTCGATGAAGAAGGGGATGCCTTGGGCATCCCCAAGCTTAGACGCTTGAGTCTTCTTAGAATATGCAGGGGTGAACCACCGGGGCATCCCCAAGCTTAGAGCTTTCACTCTCCTTGATCATATTGCATCATACTCCTCTCTTGATCCTTGAAAACTTCCTCCACACCAAACTCGAAACAACTCATTAGAGGGTTAGTGCATAATAAAAATTCACATGTTCAGAGGTGACACAATCATTCTTAACACTTCTGGACATTGCATAAAGCTACTGGACATTAATGGATCAAAGAAATTCATCCAACATAGCAAAAGAGGCAATGCGAAATAAAAGGCAGAATCTGTCAAAACAGAACAGTCCGTAAAGATGGATTTTATTAGGCCACCAGACTTGCTCAAATGAAAATGCTCAAATTGAATGAAAGTTGCGTACATATCTGAGGATCATGCACGTAAATTGGCTTAATTTTCTGAGCTACCTACAGGGAGGTAGACCCAGATTCGTGACAAGCAAAGAAATCTGGAACTGCGCAGTAATCCAAATCTAGTACTTACTTTTCTATCAAAGACTTTACTTGGCACAACAAAACATAAAACTAAGATAAGGAGAGGTTGCTACAGTAGTAAACAACTTCCAAGACACAAATATAAAACAAAAATACTGTAGTAAAAACATGGGTTGTCTCCCATAAGCGCTTTTTTAACGCCTTTCAGCCTAGGCGCGTAAAGTGTATCTCAAGTAACATCAAGAGATGAAGCATCAACATCATAATTTGTTCTAATAATAGAATCATAAGGTAACTTCATTCTCTTTCTAGGGAAGTGTTCCATACCTTTCTTGAGAGGAAATTGATATTTAATATTACCTTCCTTCATATCAATAGTAGCACCAACGGTTCGAAGAAAAGGTCTTCCCAATATAATGGGGCAAGATGCATTGCATTCAATATCCAAGACAACAAAATCAACGGGGACAAGGTTATTGTTAACCATAATATGAACATTATCAACTTTCCCCAAAGGTTTCTTTTTAGCATTATCAACGAGATTAACATCCAAATAACAATTTTTCAATGGTGGCAAGTCAAGCATATCATAGACTTTCTTAGGCATAACGTAAATACTTGCACCAAGATCACATAAAGCATTACAATCAAAATCTTTGACTCTCATTTTAATGATGGGCTCCCAACCATCCTCTAGCTTTCTAGGAATAGAAGTTTCAAGTTTTAGTTTCTCTTCTCTAGCTTTTATGAGAGCATTTGTAATATGTTTTGTGAAAGCCAAGTTTATAGCACTAGCATTGGGACTCTTAGCAAGTTTTTGCAAGAACTTTATAACTTCAGAGATGTGGCAATCATCAAAATCTAAATCATTACAATCTAAAGCAATGGGATTATCATCCCCAAGGTTGGAAAAAATTTCAGCAGCTTTATCACAAGCAGCTTCAAGTAGCTTTAGCAGCTTCAGTAATTTTGCGCGCTTTGCACTAGGAGTAGAAGCATTGCCAACACCAATTATTTTACCATTGATAGTAGGAGGTGCAGCAACATGTGAATCATTAGCATTGCTAGTGGTGGTAATAGTCCAAACTTTAGCTACATTTTCCTTTTTAGCTAGTTTTTCATTTTCTTCTCTATCCCACCTAGCACGCAGCTCAGCCATTAATCTTATATTCTCATTAATTCTAACTTGGATGGCATTTGCTGTAGTAACAATTTTATTTTCAATATCCCTATTAGGCATAACTTTCGATTTCAAAAGATCAACATCGAGGCAAGACTATCAACTCTAGAAACAAGAATATCAATTTTATTGAGCTTTTCCTCAACAGCATTTGTTAAAGGCAGCTTTGTGTACTAATAAATTCTTTAAGCATGGCTTCAAGTCCAGGGGGTGTATTCCTATTATTGTTGTAAGAATTCCCATAAGAATTAGCATAACCGTTACCATTATTATAAGGATATGGCCTATAGTTATTACTAGAATTGTTCCGATAAGCATTGTTGTTGAAATTATTATTTTTAATGAAGTTTACATCAACATGTTCTTCTTGGGCAACCAATGAAGCTAATGGAACATTATTAGGATCAACATTAGTCCTATCATTCGCAAGCATAGACATAATAGCATCAACCTTATCATTCAAGGAAGAGGATTCTTCAACATGAATTTACCTTCTTACCTTGTGGAGCTCTTTCCGTGTGCCATTCAGAGTAATTAACCATCATATTATCAAGAAGCTTTGTTGCTTCACCAAGAGTGATGGACATAAAGGTACCTCCAGCAGCTGAATCCAATAAATTCCGCGAAGAAAAATTTAGTCCCGCATAGAAGGTTTGGATGATCATCCAAGTAGTCAGTCCATGGGTTGGGCAATTTTTAACCAGAGATTTCATTCTTTCCCAAGCTTGAGCAACATGTTCATTATCCAATTGTTTAAAATTCATTATGCTACTCCTCAAAGATATAATTTTAGCAGGGGGATAATATCTACCAATAAAAGCATCCTTGCATTTAGTCCATGAATCAATACTATTCTTAGGCAGAGATAGCAACCAATCTTTAGCTCTTCCTCTTAATGAGAAAGGAAACAATTTTAATTTTATAATGTCACCATCTACATCTTTATACTTTTGCATTTCACATAGTTCAACAAAATTATTGAGATGGGCAGCAAGATCATCGTAACTAACACTGTAAAATTGCTCTCGCATAACAAGATTAAGTAAAGCAGGTTTAATTTCAAAGAATTCTGCCGTAGTAGCAGGTGGAGCAATAGGTGTGCATAAGAAATCATTATTATTTGTGCTAGTGAAGTCACACAACTTAGTATTTTCAGGGTTGGCCATTTTAGCAGTAGTAAATAAAGCAAACTAGATAAAGTAAATGCAAGTAAACTAATTTTTTTGTGTTTTTGATATAGCAAACAAGACAAGTAAATAAAGTAAAGCTAGCAACTAATTTTTTTGTGTTTTGATATAAGTGCAGCAAACAAAGTAGTAAATAAAATAAAGCAAGACAAAAACAAAGTAAAGAGATTGAGAAGTGGAGACTCCCTTGCAGCGTGTCTTGATCTCCCCGCAACGGCGCCGTAAAATTTGCTTGATGGCGTGTAGTTGACACGTCCGTTGGGAACCCCAAGAGGAAGGTGTGATGCGCACAGCAGCAAGTTTCCCTCGTAAGAAACCAAGGTTTAATCGAACCAAGAGGAGTCAAGAAGCACGTTGAAGGTTGATGGCGGCGGGATGTAGTGCGGCGCAACACCGGAGATTCCGGCGCCAACGTGGAACCCGCACAACACAACCAAAGTACTTTGCCCCAACGAAACAATGGAGGTTGTCAATCTCACCGGCTTGCTGTAACAAAGGATTAACCGTATTGTGTGGAAGATGATTGTTTGCAGAGAAAACAGTAAAAACAAGTATTGCAAGCAGATTTGTATTTCAAGATTAAAGAATGGACCGGGGTCCACAGCTCACTAGAGGTGTCTCTCCCATAAGATAAAAGCATGTTGGGTGAACAAATTACAGTCGGGCAATTGACAAATAGAGAGGGCATAACAATGCACATACATGACATGATAAGTATAGTGAGATTTAATTGGGCATTACGACAAAGTACATAGACCGCCATCCAACCGCATCTATGCCTAAAAAGTCCACCTTCAGGTTATCGTCCGAACCCCTTCCAAGCATTAAGTTGCAAAGCAACGTACAATTGCATTAAGTATGGTGCGTAATGTAATCAACAACTACATCCTCTGACATAGCGCCAATGTTTTATCCCTAGTGGCAACAAGACAACACAACCTTAGAACTTTCTGTCACCGTCCTGGTGTCAATGTGCATGAACCCACTATCGAGCATAAATACTCCCTCTTGGAGTTAAAAGCAAAAACTTGGCCAGAGCCTCTACTAGTAACGGAGAGCATGCAAGATCATAAACAACACATATGTAATAACTTGATAATTAACATAACATGGTATTCTCTATCCATCGGATCCCGACAAACACAACATAGAGTATTACAGTATAGATGATCTTGATCATGTTAGGCAGCTCACAAGATCCAACAATGAAGCACAATGAGGAGAAGACAACCATCTAGCTACTGCTATGGACCCATAGTCCAGGGGTGAACTACTCACTCATCACTCCGGAGGCGACCATGGCGGTGTAGAGTCCTCCGGGAGATGAATCCCCTCTCCGGCAGGGTGCCGGAGGAGATCTCCGTAATCCCCCGAGATGGGATCGGCGGCGGCGGCGTCTCGCAAGGTTTTCCGTATCGTGGTTTTTCGCATCGTGGGTTTCGCGACGGAGGCTTTAAGTAGGCGGAAGGGCAGCAGTCGGGGGCCGACGAGGGGCCCACACCACAGGCGGCGCGGCCCCCTTGGCCGCGCCGCCATGTGGTTTGGCCACCTCGTGGCCCCACTTCGTATGCTCTTCGGTCTTCCGGAAGGTTCGTGGCGAAATAGGCCCCCGGGTCTTCGTTTCGTCCAATTCCGAGAATATTTCGTTACTAGGATTTCTGAAACCAAAAACAGCAGAAAACAGAACCGGCACTTCGGCATCTTGTTAATAGGTTAGTTCCAGAAAATGCACGAATATGACATAAAGTGTGCATAAAACATGTAGGTATCATCAATAATATGGCATAGAACATAAGAAATTATCGATACGTCGGAGACGTATCAATCCCCCCTAGGGTTTTTGGGGAAACCCTAGGGGTTGGCCGGCTGGGCCTTGAGGGGCTTGTGCCCCTAGCCCATTAGGCTAGGGAGCACCCCCTCGGCCCATGCAAGGCCTCCTAGGGTCGTGGGCCCACTGGTGGGACCCCCGGAACCTTCTAGAACCTTCCCGGTCATCCACCGAAAAATCCCGAACTTTTCCGAAACCTAGAAATCAACTTCCCTTATATGAATCTTATTCTCCCGACTATTCCGACCTCCTCGTGACATCCTCGGATCACATCTCGAGACTCCGAACAAACTTCGTCTCCATACCATATTCAAATCTACTTATGCGACATCGAACCTTAAGCGCGTCACCCTACGGCTCGCGAACTATGCGTACATGGTCGAGACTCCTCTCCGAGCAATAACCAATAGCGGATCCGGAGATCCATAATGGCTCCCACATATTCAACGATGACTTAGTGATCGATTGAACCATTTACATACGATGCCGATTCCCTTTGTCTCGCGATATTTTACTTGTCCGAGGTTCGATCATCGGTATCTCCATACCTTGTTCAACCTCGTTACCGACAAGTACTCTTTACTCGTACCGCGGTATGTCATCTCTCATGATCCAATCATGTGCTTGCAAGCTATTCAGACGACATTCCACCGAGAGGGCCCAGAGTATATCTATCCGTCATTAGGATGGACAAATCCCACTATTGATCCATATGCCTCAACTTACACTTTCCAAATACTTAATCCCATCTTTATAACCACCCATTTACGCAATGGCGTTTGATGTAATCAAAGTAACCTTCCGTTGTAAGTGATTTACATGATCTCATGGTCGAAGGACTAGGCAACTATGTATCGAAAGCTTATAGCAAATTGAACTTAATGACTTGATCTTATGCTATGCTTATTTGGGTGTGTGTCCATTATATCATTCACCTAATGACATAACCTTGTTATTAATAACATCCTATGTTCATGATCACGAAACCATGATCATCCATTAATCAACAAGCTAGTTATACAAGAGGCTTACTAGGGACTCCTTGTTGTTTACATAACACACATGTACCAATGTTTCTGTTGATACAATTATAGCATGGGATGTAAACATTTATCATGAACACTAAGATATAACAATAACTAATTTATTATTGCCTCTTGGGCATATCTCCAACAGCCTCCCACTTGCACTAGAGTCAATAATCTAGTTTACATTTGTAAAGATATAACACCTTGGTCTTCTGGTGCTTATCATGTTTTGCTCACGGGAGAGGTTTCTAGTCAACGGATCCGACCGTTCGTAAACGTATGTATTTTGCAATTCATTTGCGTCTCAACGCGTCACTCATTTTCCAAATGAGTTGGCATTAATTGTATATGCTTAGTCCTCTGGTGGAACCTTAATTCCGCGGTCTGAAAATAAGTCACTAATATTGTCATACACAATATAGCTTCAAAGTTCTGACACTATCGGAACTACACCAAGTTCCCCAAGAACTCCTCGACTTAACATCCTCAGTCATTGTCAAAACAATGACATACTCTGCCTTCATTTGTAGAATCCGTCACAATATTTAGAACTCTTCTAAATCTAGCAAAGACTTCTTTTAGCTCATTGCGCTACCTTTTAATCAACACTTATCCTAATTGAGATTGAAATATATTTTTATATGTGACCAAACTAATATCGGTGCAACACCTTACAACGATTTGTTTGTCATTACCCCATACAAAAACTATATATATATATATCCTTGGTTCTTCTAAAGTACTCAGGGATATTCTTACTGTTTTCCAATGATCATCACATGAATCATTCTGGTATGTGCTCGTAACACTTTAGAGCACAGGACATCTGACCTTGTACATATTATTCGTGATCTAAAGTCACTCATGTGTTTTTACTCATCGAGCGTCAAATACACTCAAGTCTTGTTAAACCTTCACATGGAAAAGAACACCTTCTTAACATTTTTATATTGAACTACTTCAATATTCATTCTATGTACTTCGACTTAAACTTATTATGTGTTTCAATCTATCTTCATAGATCTTGACACTAAATATGTTTCAATCCATATCCTTTCATTGAAATTAATTCTCAATGAAACTTTTAATCACATCAAGTATATGATCACATTATTTTTAATCAACGATATGTCATCTACATAAAGTATTATAAATATGTCTCAGCGCTCCCACTTAATTTCTTGAAAATGCAAGCATCCTCATAGTTTCTAATGAAATCAAAACTCTTTTGATTATTTCATCCGGTGAAGATTCCAACTCCGCGATACTCATTTCATCCAATTGAAGTTCGTATACCTATCTAGTATTCCACGGACCAGCAAAAACTCTTGGTTGTATCTAGTATACATCCTTCATACACACTTCTGGTAAGGAATGTATTCCTGCCATCCTACTATCATATCTCATAAAAGAAATATGTAGCAATTACTAGAATAATCCACATAGACTACAAGCATTGCCACGGAAGATCTAATCTTATCGTAGTCAACTCTTTGAACTTTGTCGTAAACAACTTTTCGATAAGTCAAGCTTCTTTAAGGATATTTGTGGTGACCCAGCATACCACTGCATGGTGTAGTATGCAAGTCTGATATAACACCAATGAAACACCATTTCACTCGTATTATATCGCTCAGAGTGGTACAACAGAAACATATGCGGGTCCAAGGCATGTCTATAGAATTACAACACAGACTCTTTACAAAAGATCCACACAACCTCCTACTTTACAATGAGGTAAAACTGCAAATAAACTCCAGAAGAACGACTCGTAGTCTAATCCTAACACGAACTCTATTTGTAGAGTATTTAACTAGCTACCGAGGCTATGAATAGATTCTAGCTAAATAGGAGCTAAGTTTAGGAAGCTAGTTCCTTTCTATTGCTAATCTAGGTTTCTCCTTGTTGGATGTGGTATCTGCCTCTTCCGACAGGTTCCTGTCCCTTGAAGTAGTTGTTGACTCCTCGGTCTTCGTGTTGCAGTGTAGATCCTCCTTCGGTGCCTCCATATCTAAGCAGGGGATTTAAGAGTGGGATGAGTACGAGCGTACTCAACAAGTTCATTATAGGAAAGAGGTGTTTAATGCACTAGCTACAACATTAGACCAGAAAGTCTAATACCAATGCAAGTTTTCATAACCATTTCTTCCAAAGGTTGCTTTTATTCAGAAGAACTATGTCCGTCAGCCTTCACCGGTTTACTAGAACTTCATGGAGCTCCTTTCCGGCCGCGTTCGCAGCTTCCATATCCCGAACAGGGAGTGATCGGTCACAGCTCGTTACACTCGTGCAGGTGTGTTGCTTTACCCATAAGAGATCTTAACCTTGGTGCCAACCAGGCGCGCAACCCGTCCACACTTCCTATGGTGTGAGGCCCGGTATAAGGTCTAGCCAATCATGTTCCTCCGCTACCTCGAACACCCACCCTTTGTTGCATACCCCGACCCTGGGTCCTCGTCGGTCCTCTTATACCACTTAAGGATGGACCCCGACCACGACAACAGCTTGGGACTCGTTAACCAAACTCCTTCGCCGTAGCCGCAACCCATCATAGACCGCAATACCGTGGGGACTTTAGGCTTCCCCAGCCCACCGCTTGCACTTCGAGCGACAAGTGTCTACTCGGACTATGCCGTGGGGACTTAAGGCTTCCCCACGCCTACAGCTTGCCCCGACGGATACAAGTGTCTACGGTAAAGCGCATCCGTTGATGAACGAGAGGTGGAAACACTTTTGACTACTCCGTCCCACTCCGGATCTTATGGTTAACACGGATATTACTAGGCACAAGAATCACTGGCGACATTTGTTGTTTAATCCTAGATGGATATAAGCCCGTGCAATGGAACCTCCACCATATCCACACAATCCATGGTTCCATTGCCCACCACATAGTCATATCCATAGTTATGAAAGTAGTGGTTTTGATTTTTGTGCAATAGTGATAACCATAGTACTTTGCAAGTAATTTGATAAAAATACTCAAATGACATGAGCAAGTGATGAACTTGCCTTTCTTGACTCGCAAGATTATGCGTGCAAGGTCTTCGATACGCGATAACTCCAAATTCTGAAATAGCATCATCGTCCGGTAAGGACGATGTTTAAAAGATTGGCAAGATGCAATAATGCATAAGAATGAGATGCATTCGCTCTAAGCGTGACCTAACCCCGATAATTTAGGATTAGTGAGTGGTAATGATTGGTTTAGGGTGTGTTGCACTTTTAGGGTGATTCACATACAAGGTTCTTATTCAGGTGTGATTACTTGGTAGTATAAACAGGTAGGTAACAAGGCTTAGTAATCAATTGAGCACACAAATAATGACAATTGGCATAATGTTAACCAGTAAAGAACAGTGGTCAGTTTTAGTATTATATGGCATGGTTAATGATTAATTATCATATACTTTAAAAGAATAACCTTTGAAGAACATGTTCTTTGATAAAGAACAAGTATGATAATTAGATTGAGGGGGTTCTATGGTTGACTATGGTTTCAGTTAATTTCTGGAGTAAGTATTAGATGGATCACAACCTAGTTGGATTTATCAGCTACTAGTCTTGTATTGTTGAACTAAGCCTAAACATCTTAATTACCAATAGTTGCTATCAAGGTGGCATACCTTGTTGTTGATAGTTGGCTAGGGTTTATAGGTCCTTATAAGCAGGGTTGAAGATGATTCTTTGTTTACTTCAAAAGAATAACTTTTGAAGAACATACTTCTTAAGTAATAAGAAGTATATTAATTAGGTTGAGGTTGTTTAAGTTTGCTATTTCATTTCCTAAGTAAAGAATTATTGGATCCTAAATGGGGTGGTTCATAATTATGAAGTACTTGTAGGGTTTAGTGGACTATGGTTATGTAGTGATAATTATTGGGCATAGGTGCTATTGGAGTTCATCACCATGGTGTGATGCTAAGCATGGATTGACATAGGCATCCCAAATGGGCCTGCCAGATATAGTACCCGGGGTTTACTGAAGGCCCACTACTCGAAGAATAAGAAGATTCGGAAGCCCAAGTTATATTTAAGGAAAGGATAGAGTTGTAAAAGGAAGTGTTATTTGTAATCTGGCGGGATGAGTTAGAAACCGTCCCGAACTCTGTAACTTGTACGAAGCAAAACCCTCGGCTACACCTCTTATATAAAGGGGGAGTCGAGGGACGAAGAGATCATCGAATCATTGTCTCGCAAACCTTAGTTTTCATATTCGTCGAGTACTTTTCGGCTGAAACCTTCGAGATCTACTTGCCCTCTACTTCTAACTAAACCCTAGCCTACAATCCATAGGCATTGATAAGTTAATCCCTTGTCAATTGGCGCCGTCTATGGGGATTAGAGGCGTAAGGATCTGATCTCGATGGCACGTTCAAAGTCTTCGACATCGTCAACCGGAAGCAACACTATGGATCGAGGTAAACAGGTCGCTGCTGGTCTTGTCGATTTTGTTCCTCACCCACCTTCCCGTTTGGATGCATATGCGTATCTGGCGGAGCCCATGGAGATGACGTTCGGAAGGTTTCACTTTCGCGTCGAGAAGGAAGGATCGTATCGTGTCGAAATTCCGATCTCGTCGGGGTCGTCGGCGGTCGATTCCGATTTTTCAAGCTATGCGTCGTCAACCGAGTCAGGAGAAGAAGAAACCTCGGAAACACACTACATCAGTACCAGAACAAGAGAGAAACTCGCCAAGATCTTCAACGACATATCATTCGAGTCATCTGCGGACTCATATATAAGCGATGGCTCAAGCGATGACGACGCCTACGACTTCATCGACAAATCTATCACAGTGGGCGAGGTCTTCATCAATCTCAATAATGATGTCACCAAACCCAACATGGATTTGAGTGCAAAATACCATCAGATCTATGCTATCGAAGATCAAGAGGAAACATCAGAGGCTTTCGACGATTTGGGTAACCCTTATGTCGATCCCTCGGATCTAAGGAGAGGTATGGGCACTAAATATGTTGGGCCCACACCACGTGTCGAGTTCAACTTCCACAAGCAGCCCGGGATAGAGCCGCAAAAGCCCCGGATGGCTCTGAACCAATGACGACAACGGCTACCGCTCAAGAACCGCAAGCTTATCAATATAGACTCGCACGAGCTGCCGTAAACATAGAAAAACAGATGACCTGAGCCGGACGGGAGAAAGGAGGCAGCTACGCATCCAGCAGAGAAGGGCAGATCTAAGTCGACAATCCAGAGTTTCGGATGATAGTCACGGGGAGGCTCGTAACGAGAGGAAGATCAAGGTTGCAACACATACCCGAAGCAGAAAGAGAGCACTTAATTCAAAATCTCGACATGTCCTTTATGTCGATAGATGAAAGAGGAAACATTATCCCTAAGACACCAGAAGCTGGGTACATGGCAACACAAGCTTATATTCTCGCATCTAGGCCACCAGCGAGTGACCCAAGAGAAACGTTATACAATATGGCGTTAGCAGTGGGTCGGAGCTATGGGGACAGCGTTTGTAACAACGCCTCCGGAAGGAGCGGCAAGGCAAAATAGTCCACGACCCGCAGCAGACAACGGCGGCAGCTCCCGAAGGGCCCGGTGGAGCAAGAGATACGGAGTACAAGCAAGGGTCGATAGAGCAAGGCAAAGCAGAAGAGACCATCGGCAATCCCCGGAGCTTAACGATGAAGATATGTGCGGCCTCGCCGTGCTTCACGAGAAGAGTACGAAAAACTCGAGTCCCTTCGGGATTTAAGTTGCCCGATCATTTCAAAAAATTCGACGGCTTGCAAGATCCGAGAGGATTGGCTAGTTGATTACCTTGAAACGGTAAAATTAACTCGGAGGAACTAGGGCAACAACGAATGCAAAGTATTCAGGTGCACTTAAGTGGAGCCGCACGATCTTGGATTAAAAACTTCAGCCAGGATCTATCGACAGCTTGGGAAAGTTTCGAGGAAGTATTTGTCAAGAACTTCAGGTCCACGTGCAAAAAGCTCGCGTCGTTAGAAGAGCTGAGGGCATGTCGGCAAAAGCCAGATGAGTCAATGAGAAAATACATCCAAAGGTGGAACATCATAAAAAACTCGGCAGAAAATATATCTGACGAAAGAGCAATAGATGCGTTTGTTGCAGGAGTTAGGCGTGGGGACTTTGTCGAGGACTTGGGAAGGACCAATCCAAAGACGAGATCCGCGTTGATGGAAATAGCAAATAAATGGGCGGATGGAGAAGATGCTGTCCACAATAAACAAGGATGATGGCTTTGGTAATAGGATCTAAGGTTTACACTTGGTTGACCCTACTAATTAGTTAGGTCTGATGCGGATGACACATGGGATACCTATATATGAGTGATAGGTCTATCGCATTTCATGTGTCCAAGACAAGTATTTAGTTACTAGATATGAATCTATGATTACTAATGAAGTAACATGATCACATGTTACTTAGGGTTTAGGTTTGGGAATAATTTAGGGTTCATATTAAGTAGTGGAGCTAAGGTTCCTAATTGAATTAGGGTTTTAGTAGTCACATGAAATGATAGGATTTTAATATCATTCCAAGTGGAATTTAGGGTTTGCTATTTACAATTTACTTCTATAATTAATAACTTCATGTTGGAGTTGAAGTTATTAATACTTTGACATTTAAATAATGCTAATCTTGGCATTTTATTATTTTAAAATAATTAATAATTAGGGTAATTATTAATTAGGGTTTAAATTCTATTATTAAGGATTAAATAAGTTATAAATAAAGAAAATTAGTGTTAATACTTTCTTTATTTACCTTTACTGGTTTTTATTTATTTTAGATAGTTTTCCTAATTATTGAATTTTAATTGAATTTAGAATTAAATTAAAGGCTTAATTAACAGGTATTAAACAAGTAAATTTTTATTAAAAATAAAAATTTCATATTATATTTTTATTAAATAGAATATACTTTTATAAGAATTTTGATGTCTTATTCTTATTTTTCTGAGTTAATATGATTTTTCTATATAATTTTAAAGTTGCAGTAATCATTGAATGGAAAAATAAAACAACATGACTAAACCTACCCGGCCAGTCTACCCACACTGCCACAGACTGGTGGGCCAAGACCACGTCACCTGCCACGTGGGCGCTTGACTGGTCAAAATCGAGACGTGGCAACGGAGCTCATCTCCGGCGAGGCAGTCGGCCACGGCGGCGACGTTTCCGGGTTCCCGCGGGGTCACGCAGATGCGCGTTGGAACGAGCACGCCAAGGCAAACGTATTGGTGGCGGCGCCGCTCCGGTATGGTCACCGGAGCGTGCCCGGCGACGAGATGATGCGGCGGCGGTCACGGTCACTCGGTGCGGCGACACTACGATGCGAATTAGGATGCAATAAGGGGCTCTAGAGAAGCGGAAGATCACCTGGATGCTTCCAGAATTGTCGCTGGGGTCAATGGAGGACGGAAGCGGCGCGGCGGTCGCCATTTCTCTCTCAGTACCGCGGAAGGGAACGGCGAAATTACTCTCCTTCCGAGCTCCCCTTGATGTGTGGTCTGTACTGCATGATTGAGGACGTCGAGGCGCTCCCCCTGAGCTCAACGGCGGCCCTCGGGGTGGTCGGGAACGGTGGATTGGTGCGGTGACCGGCGGCTAGGGTTTCTGTCCTGGCGACGAAAGGAAGAAGAAAGGGGCTCCTGGGTTTCCTCCGCGTATTTATACGATGCTCCACGGTCGTCGTCGAGAGCGTGGTCAGCCACGGCGGTCGGGACGTGGCGCTCTTCGTCGCGTTGGCGTCCCCGCGTGCGTCGACTGAGGCGAAGACGAAGACGAAGACGTTCCTCACGTCTTTATCCACGCGAAGGGTTACGGGCTGGTGTTGGGCCACGGTTTGGAGTTGGGCCTGGGCTGCTTGATGGGCTCCTGCGGCCAGGTAAGCTTCTTTCTTTTATTTTGTTTTCTGTTTTCTTTCTTATTTCGTTTTGAATTTCGCTTTTAAATTTCAAATTTGAATCTTCTTATTTTGCAGGTGTTAAGTAATTGGATTTTGCTGAGTATTTAGTGTATTGACCATTACACCACTCACCCAATTGAGAAAAGCATTTTATAGTTGATTAAATTTCACATATGTGGCCTTATTCAATATAGCAAATAAACATGAGTTTGTATCCTCATTTTAATTCCTCTTTTTTATATGAATCAACTCTATATGGAATTAATAGAGTTGATAATCTTAACTCAAAGTATTTCAGAGTTAGTTATTAGGAGTTGGTTTCTATTTGGGAAATTGGTTGTTCCCATATGATTTTATGTGAGCATTAAATTTATTAGGGTTTTATGGTTTCTATTTCAAGCCCCTTGTAAAGTTAACAATATTATTGAAAGGATCTAGGGTAGGTAGTGTTCCCTCATGGTTGTTCTTGGTTACCAAGATAAATATTTGATCACTACACATATGGTTTTAACCATATAATGTAGCACAAGGTTTTTCTTATGTTGAAGAATTGAAGCATAAGATTTTACTTAGTGAGAAATTCTAGGTTTAAAAGCATATTCACCTAATTGCACCTGGTTTGAAATTTCATTGTGGCTTAGTTCATATTATGATCACCATAGTGATGCATAAACTAGGGTTGAGATTTAATTCAGGTTTGTAGAGTTGAGATGACACCATATTGCATGTGATATGGTTTAATCTCCCTTAACCATGATAAGTTGGTTACTTGCTTAATATTTCATGTGCTTCTCTAATTCTCTAAGGATTTGGGAATTGGTTTTACCTTCTACCAATTAACTTCTATTATTAAACTCAATTAATCATTAAAGTAACTATAATGATTATAGTTTTTTTTATAGTTAACTTTGGTCTTATGGATTAATGGTTTCTCATCATCTAAAGTATAGAGTTTTACTCTAAGGTTTACTTATGTTTCTTAAATGAAGAATATGTGGAATGTAGATATGGTAGAATTCTACTTATGATCACCAATTGAATCACAAGTTAAGGTTGGAATATAAGCCTAGGGTTGCCTACTAGTTACCACCCTATGATTTCATGTGGTGAATGATATCTAGTTATCCTATTAGGGTTTAACTTATCCTCACATATCTCAAGAGCATGATCATGGATTAGGCATGATCAACTTGTTCTTAATATCTCTATCTCAAGTTCTTAGGGTTTAGGATCATCACTCAATTTATAATGATCAAGGTTTGGCTTCCCGAGGTATCTCTCATTAACTAGGTTTCTCACTTCCATGATCAAGCATTGCCTTGATCAATTAAGGTATTGCACTTTTATTTTTACTATCTAGGATGGTCATGGTCATGGTTGTCTCAATAGTTTTATATCCCAGGAAAATGCCTGAGATATTTACTTAAAGTTCCCTCAAGAACTCGATGGTTTACCCATTTGGATATTAGTATAGATAGAACTAGGATTAGTATGGATGGTCTCTCTCATTTGGGAAGGACTTCAATGCTAACCTAATATTAGGCTCCATTAAGGTTGATGTGATCATCAATATCTATATTTAATATAATTGGGTTCTCTCCTGGAATGGCCTGGAATAATATCCTAGGGTTCTTCTTCAAAGTGATGTTTGGAATACATGAATGTATATCCAAGGTTTAACTCCAAGCTGGTTATTGCTTCTCTAATAAATACTATAGAACTCTCACCTTTCTAGGTTTGATGTATAATAGCTTGGATTGGAGAAGAATATATATTTCTGGAGTGGATCTCCTTGTTATAATTCCAAGGTTGAAGTGGAATGATTACCATGAGGTTTCATGGTAGGATTAAGGATTAGTTTTAAGACATGGAGAAGATAAGTGAAGAATGGGTTCTCCATTATTGTTACTTGGTTTCCAATTGAATTGGTGTTCATATGTTAGGACCAGGATTACCATATTATAATCTTTTATAAGATCAAGTAATTGATCATGGAGTAAAATGTTGTTGTGTTGATTATTAGTTCCATTTGATCTAACCCCTTAGATCAAATCATCTCTACCCAAAACAAGGTTTTAACAGAGTCACATTGAGGTTTATAGCGCTTGACTTGATGAGCTACTTCAATTCCACCAAGATCAAGTGAAACTTCGGCTATCTGTGATCGTTTTACTTTTAAAGCGCGAAAATTCCCCGGATTTTCTATGCATGAATGCAATGCACACATCTCGTTTCCTCTATTTTTGTAACCCCATTACCTGGGATATTACAGTCTCTACCCCTTAAACTAAACTTCGTCCTCGAAGTTTGATCTCTCTCACGTTTCCGAAGTGTGGTTCTGACTTGTATGGACTACTTCTTTTCTCGAACTCCGTGATGATCTCACTGGATATAATTGAATATATCTCTTGTCCAGATTCTTCCTGGAATCCATTTGTGTTGACATCAAACAACTATTACTTCCTTTACTTCCATGATTTCCTCCAATATTATAAGCTTGTTTCCTTTCTCATTGAATATGCAATGATTGAGACTTCTTCTTCTTGTCTTGACAGTCTTAATTGAGGACTAATTGTATAACAATCTCCTATTTGATAAAATAGATCTTTGCTATTCCCTTACTACCAAAAGTGCAGTAATGGTACTTGGTAAGGCACTTACCATGGAAATGGTTGTGATGGTTTATTTTCCTAGGAATGGGTTTGACTCATTTAGTCCATCCAATCATGGTTTATAGTTGATACCTATAATTGTTTTGGTTTCTTTAGGTTCCATGAAAGGAATCATTCTATTAGTCTGTGGTTCTGGTATGATCAATTTCCTTCGGTCTTTGGTCTTCTTGAGCTGTATTTGGTCTATGGTATTTTCTTCGTCCAACTTCTTTATGCTTAACTTACTTGAGCCTTCGTACTTCCGAGTAGATTTTACTCACTTTCTCAAGTTATAGTCCACTTCTTACTTCCTCGAGGTATAAATCTCGGCTTCTGGTCTGACATCCTTCTGAAAGTAGTGTTCGATAATCTTATGAAAATAAGATCGAACTTCCTCTCAGTTCAGACCTTCTTCTTCTATCTTGCTTAAAGTATTGAGTCATTGTACATCCAACTCAATCTTTACTCTACCCCTTAGAGTTTTCTTATGATCTTCAACTCCTTTTCTTTCAACTATTGGACTTATGGTTGGAATATTGGTCTGGTTCTAACTTATGGGTTTTACTTCTTCTAAGGTCTCGCGAAGAATGTTTGTGGTGTATCCACTCAATTGTGGACATCCAATGTGAATCCTTCAACTAAATAATTATAGATCCAGCTATTTGGCTGACAAGATTTTTATTTGTTCACAAACTTTTGTTACAAATAAATTAAATCGTGGACTATTTGTAATACCAACTGATACCAGCTGTGGTTATTATACCAACTGTGGCTATTTGATATCTAAAAATGGATTCTATTATAGGTTCTGATCAACTAGACGAGACATCTTCTGCTTTATCTCGCAGTATTGATCCTATACCAATTATGGTCTTCTGATACCAACTATGGTATTCTTACATCTGCTATGGTTTCATAAGTCATCTTTCATTTTCGAGGGTTCATTGGTACAAGAAAACCACTAGCTGACACTATGAATATAGTATCCTAAGTGATTTCCCATGCATTCCCTCTTATATGTTGATTATGGATCTGCTTGAGCTTCACCATAATCACCAGATTTCTCACCTTCATGCTTCTCATGTACTAAAGTACTCCTCTGTTGAGGTAAAGCATGAATGTTGATTGGCACTTCCTTCAGAGTATTGTGGTTGCTTCCCACAACTTTGCTTCCTTATTCTGATGAACCTTCATCTTGTCTTCACATTCTTCAGAATTCGTCACTTCCTCACACGAATACCATTACCCTCTAGATCTATAGCATCAAGTAAGAACTTGATATAGCAACATGCATTTGCATATCAAAGTCAAACTTCATGTATGGATCTAGTCAAACAATGAAAATCCAATAAAATCCAAGAAGATTCAGCTTTGTGTTTATAATACACATCATCATAAGCCTGAATATGATTGTTGAGTAAGACATCTCTAAACATCAGGCTCTGATGTGCAGTATAGAACACCACATAATATAGGTTTTTTTTATCGTGATACTTAGCACGAATATAGGGAATTCTACTATTTGTCTCAACCTTTACCTTAATTGCACATTTGCAATGAGATAAACTTGAAACAAAGTGGACTAGGATAGTTGAAGTTAACCTAATCTCTCTGGAAGTACTACTTAACTTCCATTTTGTGGAGGACTATCTCACATGATATATCTAGGTTCGAACATTGCTACTCTAAACACATACTATGGAAATATAGCTCCTATACTTCCAAGTGTTTAGATTATCATAAGACTATGGTCATGATGTGCTTGGCACAGTTCCCATGGTTTTGGAACACAATTCTTGCTTTGTTGTTGAAGACCTGACTTCTTATTGTTCTCCTCCTAAATGTTTATGATGTTCTATTCCATCACATAATGATTCCCAGATGAATCATATATGATTACTACCTCTAATCTGTAAGTAGACATGTGTTATTTCTATTCCTCTTCCTAACTTCCCATGATTGACTCATCATGGTCTATACTACCTCATATGACTCATAGTTATCACTTACTATCAATTGTTTCACATGTCTAGATAGTTTTACTTACTTATTACTTAACTTGATCTACATACTCTATTAGGATATCTTAATTACTTCATCAATTGATATAACTCCTATTACCAGTCTGGATAACTCTTACTTAATCATAACATATATTGGTACACATCTTCCACTAGGATATCTTCCTTATGGTTGTATCCTCTCTTTGGACTACCATGTATTGTATACCAACTGTGATCTACTCATCTATTGTTTTAAGGACCTAATGGTATGCTACATACTTGGGATTATCTAGCTTTACTTTATTTTGGTAAGCTAGGTAAGAAATATTGACTCAAGTGTGTCAGGATTATTCTCAAGTGAATATCCATCTCAAGTCATAAGAATTATTTGGTTTACCTAGGACAACTTCCTATAGACACTACCAATCCTATAGGTATCCTTTAAAGGGTTTTAATCCTAGGGTCAAAGCATTTGCTCGATACCAACTCGTGGTGACCCAAAGATACCACCGCATGGTGTAGTATGCAAGTCCGATATAACACCAATGAAACACCGTTTCACTCGTATTATATCGCTCGCAGTGGTACAACGTAAACATATGCGGGTCCAAGGCATGTCTATAGAATTACAACTACGTACTCTTTACAAAAGATCCACACAGCCTCCTACTTTACAATGAGGTAAAACCGCAAATAAACTCCGTAAGAACGACTCGCAGTCTAATCCTAACACGAACTCTATTTGTAGAGTATTTAACTAGCTACCGAGGCTATGAATAGATTCTAGCTAAATAGGAGCTAAGTTTAGGAAGCTGGTTCCTTTCTATTGCTAATCTAGGTTTCTCCTTGTTGGATGTGGTATCCGCCTCTTCCGACGAGTTCCTGTCCCTTGAAGTAGTTGTTGACTCCTCGGTCTTCGTGTTGCGGTGTAGATCCTCCTTCGGTGCCTCCATATCTAAGCAGGGGATTTAAGAGTGGGATGAGTACGAGCGTACTCAACAAGTTCATTATAGGAAAGAGGTGTTTAATGCACTAGCTACAACATTAGACCAGAAAGTCTAATACCAATGCAAGTTTTCATAACCATTTCTTCCAAAGGTTGCTTTTATTCGAAGAACTATGTCCGTCGACCTTCACCGGTTTACTAGAACTTCATGGAGCTCCTTTCCGGCCGCGTTCGCAGTTCCATATCCCGGAACGAGGAGTGATCGGTCACGGTTCGTTACACTCGCAGAGGTGTGTTGCTTTACCCATAAGAGATCTTAACCTTGGTGCCAACCGGCGCGCAACCCGTCCACACTTCCTATGGTGTGAGGCCCGGTATAAGGTCTAGCCAATCATGTTCCTCCGCTACCTCGAACACCCACCCTTTGTTGCATACCCCGACCCTGGGTCCTCGTCGGTCCTCTTATACCACTTAAGGATGGACCCCAACCACGACAACAGTTTGGGACTCGTTAACCAAACTCCTTCGCCGGTAGCTGCAACCCATCATAGACCGCAATACCGTGGGGACTTTAGGCTTCCCCAGCCCACCGCTTGCACTTCGAGCGACAAGTGTCTACGGACTATGCCGTGGGGACTTAAGGCTTCCCCAGCCTACGCCTTGCCCCGACGGATACAAGTGTCTACGGTAAAGCGCATCCGTTGATGAACGAGAGGTGGAAACACTTTTGACTACTCCGTCCCACTCGGGATCTTATGGTTAACACGGATATTACGGCACAAGAATCACTCGGCGACATTTGTTGTTTAATCCTAGATGGATATAAGCCCGTGCAATGGAACCTCCACCATATCCACACAATCCATGGTTCCATTGCCCACCACATAGTCATATCCATAGTTATGAAAGTAGTGGTTTTGATTTTTGTGCAATAGTGATAACCATAGTACTTTGCAAGTAATTTGATAAAAATACTCAAATGACATGAGCAAGTGATGAACTTGCCTTTCTTGACTGCAAGATTATGCAGGCAAGGTCTTCGATACGCGATAACTCCAAATTCTGAAATAGCATCATCGTCCGGTAAGGACGATGTTTAAAAGATTGGCAAGATGCAATAATGCATAAGAATGAGATGCATTCGCTCTAAGCGTGACCTAACCCCGATAATTTAGGATTAGTGAGTGGTAATGATTGGTTTAGGGTGTGTTGCACTTTTAGGGTGATTCACATACAAGGTTCTTATTCAGGTGTGATTACTTGGTAGTATAAACAGGTAGGTAACAAGGCTTAGTAATCAATTGAGCACACAAATAATGACAATTGGCATAATGTTAACCAAGATAAGAACAAGTGGTCAGTTTTAGTATTATATGGCATGGTTAATGATTAATTATCATATACTTTAAAAGAATAACCTTTGAAGAACATGTTCTTTGATAAAGAACAAGTATGATAATTAGATTGAGGGGGTTCTATGGTTGACTATGGTTTCGATTAATTTCTGGAGTAAGTATTAGATGGATCACAACCTAGTTGGATTTATCAGCTACTAGTCTTGTATTGTTGAACTAAGCCTAAACATCTTAATTACCAATAGTTGCTATCAAGGTGGCATACCTTGTTGTTGATAGTTGGCTAGGGTTTATAGGTCCTTATAAGCAGGGTTGAAGATGATTCTTTGTTTACTTCAAAAGAATAACTTTTGAAGAACATACTTCTTAAGTAATAAGAAGTATATTAATTAGGTTGAGGTTGTTTAAGTTTGCTATTTCATTTCCTAAGTAAAGAATTATTGGATCCTAAATGGGGTGGTTCATAATTATGAAGTACTTGTAGGGTTTAGTGGACTATGGTTATGTAGTGATAATTATTGGGCATAGGTGCTATTGGAGTTCATCACCATGGTGTGATGCTAAGCATGGATTGACATAGGCATCCCAAATGGGCCTGCCAGATATAGTACCCGGGGTTTACTGAAGGCCCACTACTCGAAGAATAAGAAGATTCGGAAGCCCAGGTTATATTTAAGGAAAGGATAGAGTTGTAATAGGAAGTGTTATTTGTAATCTGGCGGGATGAGTTAGAAACCGTCCCGAACTCTGTAACTTGTACGAAGCAAAACCCTCGGCTACACCTCTTATATAAAGGGGGAGTCGAGGGACGAAGAGATCATCGAATCATTGTCTGCAAACCTTAGTTTTCATATTCGTCGAGTACTTTTCGGCTGAAACCTTCGAGATCTACTTGCCCTCTACTTCTAACTAAACCCTAGCCTACAATCCATAGGCATTGATAAGTTAATCCCTTGTCAATTGGCGCCGTCTGTGGGGATTAGAGGCGTAAGGATCTGATCTCGATGGCACGTTCAAAGTCTTCGACATCGTCAACCGGAAGCAACACTATGGATCGAGGTAAACGGGTCGCTCGCTGGTCTTGTCGATTTTGTTCCTCACCCACCTTCCCGTTTGGATGCATATGCGTATACGGCGGAGCCCATGGAGATGACGTTCGGAAGGTTTCACTTTCGCGTCGAGAAGGAAGGATCGTATCGTGTCGAAATTCCGATCTCGTCGGGGTCGTCGGCGGTCGATTCCGATTTTTCAAGCTATGCGTCGTCAACCGAGTCAGGAGAAGAAGAAACCTCGGAAACACGCTACATCAGTACCAGAACAAGAGAGAAACTCGCCAAGATCTTCAACGACATATCATTCGAGTCATCTGCGGACTCATATATAAGCGATGGCTCAAGCGATGACGACAGCTACGACTTCATCGACAAATCTATCACGATAGGCGAGGTCTTCATCAATCTCAATAATGATGTCACCAAACCCAACATGGATTTGAGTGCAAAATACCATCAGATCTATGCTATCGAAGATCAAGAGGAAACATCAGAGGCTTTCGACGATTTGGGTAACCCTTATGTCGATCCCTCAGATCTAAGGAGAGGTATGGGCACTAAATATGTTGGGCCCACACCACGTGTCAGAGTTCAACTTCCACAAGCAGCACTGGGATAGAGCCGCAAAAGCCCCGGATGGCTCGGAACCAATGACGACAACGGCTACTGCTCAAGAACCGCAAGCTTATCAATATAGACTCGCACGAGCTGCCGTAAACATAGAAAAACAGACATGCTGAGTCGGACGAGAGAAAGGAGGCAGCTTCGCATCCGAGCAGGAGAAGGGCGGATCTAAGTCGACAATCCAGAGTTTCGGATGATAGTCACAGGGAGGCTCGGAACGGAGGAAGATCAAGGTTGCAACACATACCCGAAGCGAAAAGAGAGCACTTAATTCAAAATCTCGACATGTCCTTTATGTCGATAGATGAAAGAGGAAACATTATCCCTAAGACACCGAAGCTGGGTACATGGCAACACAAGCTTATATTCTCGCATCTAGGCCACCGACAGGTGACCCAAGAGAAACGTTATACAATATGGCGTTAGCGAGGGGTCGGAGCTATGGGGACGAGCGTTTGTAACAACGCCTCCGGAAGGAGCGGCAAGGCAAAATAGTCCACGACCCGCGAGCAGCAACGGCGGCAGCTCCCGAAGGGCCCGATGGAGCAAGAGATACAGGAGTACAAGCAAGGGTCGATAGAGCAAGGCAAAGCGAGAAGAGACCATCGGCAATCCCCGAGCTTAACGATGAAGATATGTGCGGCCCTGCCGTGCTTCACGAGAAGAGTACGAAAACTCGAGTCCCTTCGGGATTTAAGTTGCCCGATCATTTCAAAAAATTCGACGGCTTGCAAGATCCGGAGGATTGGCTAGTTGATTACCTTGAAACGGTAAAATTAACTCGGAGGAACTAGGGCAACAGACAATGCAAAGTATTCGGGTGCACTTAAGTGGAGCCGCACGATCTTGGATTAAAAAACTTCAGCCAGGATCTATCGACAATCGGGAAAGTTTCGAGGAAGTATTTGTCAAGAACTTCGGGTCCACGTGCAAAAAGCCTCGCGTCGTTAGAAGAGCTGAGGGCATGTCGACAAAAGCCAGATGAGTCAATGAGAAAATACATCCAAAGGTGGAACATCATAAAAAACTCGGTAGAAAATATATCTGACGAAAGAGCAATAGATGCGTTTGTTGCAGGAGTTAGGCGTGGGGACTTTGTCGAGGACTTGGGAAGGACCAATCCAAAGACAGTATCCGCGTTGATGGAAATAGCAAATAAATGGGCGGATGGAGAAGATGCTGTCCACAATAAACAAGGATGATGGCTTTGGTAATAGGATCTAAGGTTTACACTTGGTTGACCCTACTAATTAGTTAGGTCTGATGCGGATGACACATGGGATACCTATATATGAGTGATAGGTCTACTGCATTTCATGTGTCCAAGACAAGTATTTAGTTACTAGATATGAATCTATGATTACTAATGAAGTAACATGATCACATGTTACTTAGGGTTTAGGTTTGGGAATAATTTAGGGTTCATATTAAGTAGTGGAGCTAAGGTTCCTAATTGAATTAGGGTTTTAGTAGTCACATGAAATGATAGGATTTTAATATCATTCCAAGTGGAATTTAGGGTTTGCTATTTACAATTTACTTCTATAATTAATAACTTCATGTTGGAGTTGAAGTTATTAATACTTTGACATTTAAATAATGCTAATCTTGGCATTTTATTATTTTAAAATAATTAATAATTAGGGTAATTATTAATTAGGGTTTAAATTCTATTATTAAGGATTAAATAAGTTATAAATAAAGAAAATTAGTGTTAATACTTTCTTTATTTACCTTACTGGTTTTTATTTATTTTAGATAGTTTTCCTAATTATTGAATTTTAATTGAATTTAGAATTAAATTAAAGGCTTAATTAACAGGTATTAAACAAGTAAATTTTTATTAAAAATAAAAATTTCATATTATATTTTTATTAAATAGAATATACTTTTATAAGAATTTTGATGTCTTATTCTTATTTTTCTGAGTTAATATGATTTTTCTATATAATTTTAAAGTTGCAGTAATCATTGAATGGAAAAATAAAACAACATGACTAAACCTACCCGGCCAGTCTACCCACACTGCCACAGACTGGTGGGCCAAGACCACGTCACCTGCCACGTGGGCAGTTGACTGGTCAAAATCGAGACGTGGCAACGGAGCTCATCTCCGGCGAGGCAGTCGGCCACGGCGGCGACGTTTCCGGGTTCCCGCGGGGTCACGCAGATGCGCGTTGGAACGAGCACGCCAAGGCAAACGTATTGGTGGCGGCGCCGCTCCGGTATGGTCACCGGAGCGTGCCCGGCGACGAGATGATGCGGCGGCGGTCACGGTCACTCGGTGCGGCGACACTACGATGCGAATTAGGATGCAATAAGGGGCTCTAGAGAAGCGGAAGATCACCTGGATGCTTCCAGAATTGTCGCTGGGGTCAATGGAGGACGGAAGCGGCGCGGCGGTCGCCATTTCTCTCTCAGTACCGCGGAAGGGAACGGCGAAATTACTCTCCTTCCGAGCTCCCCTTGATGTGTGGCTGTACCAGATGATTGAGGACGTCGAGGCGCTCCCCCTGAGCTCAACGGCGGCCCTCGGGGTGGTCGGGAACGGTGGATTGGTGCGGTGACCGGCGGCTAGGGTTTCTGTCCTGGCGACGAAAGGAAGAAGAAAGGGGCTCCTGGGTTTCCTCCGCGTATTTATACGATGCTCCACGGTCGTCGCCGAGAGCGTGGTCAGCCCACGGCGGTCGGGACGTGGCGCTCTTCGTCGCGCCGGCGTCCCCGCGTGCGTCGGCCGAGGCGAAGACGAAGACGAAGACGTTCCTCACGTCTTTATCCACGCGAAGGGTTACGGGCTGGTGTTGGGCCACGGTTTGGAGTTGGGCACTGGGCTGCTTGATGGGCTCCTGCGGCCAGGTAAGCTTCTTTCTTTTATTTTGTTTTCTGTTTTCTTTCTTATTTCTGTTTTGAATTCTGCTTTTAAATTTCAAATTTGAATCTTCTTATTTTGCAGGTGTTAAGTAATTGGATTTTGCTGAGTATTTAGTGTATTGACCATTACACCACTCACCCAATTGAGAAAAGCATTTTATAGTTGATTAAATTTCACATATGTGGCCTTATTCAATATAGCAAATAAACATGAGTTTGTATCCTCATTTTAATTCCTCTTTTTTATATGAATCAACTCTATATGGAATTAATAGAGTTGATAATCTTAACTCAAAGTATTTCAGAAGTTAGTTATTAGGAGTTGGTTTCTATTTGGGAAATTGGTTGTTCCCATATGATTTTATGTGAGCATTAAATTTATTAGGGTTTTATGGTTTCTATTTCAAGCCCCTTGTAAAGTTAACAATATTATTGAAAGGATCTAGGGTAGGTAGTGTTCCCTCATGGTTGTTCTTGGTTACCAAGATAAATATTTGATCACTACACATATGGTTTTAACCATATAATGTAGCACAAGGTTTTTCTTATGTTGAAGAATTGAAGCATAAGATTTTACTTAGTGAGAAATTCTAGGTTTAAAAGCATATTCACCTAATTGCACCTGGTTTGAAATTTCATTGTGGCTTAGTTCATATTATGATCACCATAGTGATGCATAAACTAGGGTTGAGATTTAATTCAGGTTTGTAGAGTTGAGATGACACCATATTGCATGTGATATGGTTTAATCTCCCTTAACCATGATAAGTTGGTTACTTGCTTAATATTTCATGTGCTTCTCTAATTCTCTAAGGATTTGGGAATTGGTTTTACCTTCTACCAATTAACTTCTATTATTAAACTCAATTAATCATTAAAGTAACTATAATGATTATAGTTTTTTTTATAGTTAACTTTGGTCTTATGGATTAATGGTTTCTCATCATCTAAAGTATAGAGTTTTACTCTAAGGTTTACTTATGTTTCTTAAATGAAGAATATGTGGAATGTAGATATGGTAGAATTCTACTTATGATCACCAATTGAATCACAAGTTAAGGTTGGAATATAAGCCTAGGGTTGCCTACTAGTTACCACCCTATGATTTCATGTGGTGAATGATATCTAGTTATCCTATTAGGGTTTAACTTATCCTCACATATCTCAAGAGCATGATCATGGATTAGGCATGATCAACTTGTTCTTAATATCTCTATCTCAAGTTCTTAGGGTTTAGGATCATCACTCAATTTATAATGATCAAGGTTTGGCTTCCTGAGGTATCTCTCATTAACTAGGTTTCTCACTTCCATGATCAAGCATTGCCTTGATCAATTAAGGTATTGCACTTTTATTTTTACTATCTAGGATGGTCATGGTCATGGTTGTCTCAATAGTTTTATATCCCAGGAAAATGCCTGAGATATTTACTTAAAGTTCCCTCAAGAACTGATGGTTTACCCATTTGGATATTAGTATAGATAGAACTAGGATTAGTATGGATGGTCTCTCTCATTTGGGAAGGACTTCAATGCTAACCTAATATTAGGCTCCATTAAGGTTGATGTGATCATCAATATCTATATTTAATATAATTGGGTTCTCTCCCTGGAATGGCCTGGAATAATATCCTAGGGTTCTTCTTCAAAGTGATGTTTGGAATACATGAATGTATATCCAAGGTTTAACTCCAAGCTGGTTATTGCTTCTCTAATAAATACTATAGAACTCTCACCTTTCTAGGTTTGATGTATAATAGCTTGGATTGGAGAAGAATATATATTTCGGAGTGGATCTCCTTGTTATAATTCCAAGGTTGAAGTGGAATGATTACCATGAGGTTTCATGGTAGGATTAAGGATTAGTTTTAAGACATGGAGAAGATAAGTGAAGAATGGGTTCTCCATTATTGTTACTTGGTTTCCAATTGAATTGGTGTTCATATGTTAGGACCAGGATTACCATATTATAATCTTTTATAAGATCAAGTAATTGATCATGGAGTAAAATGTTGTTGTGTTGATTATTAGTTCCATTTGATCTAACCCCTTAGATCAAATCATCTCTACCCAAAACAAGGTTTTAACAGAGTCACATTGAGGTTTATAGCGCTTGACTTGATGAGCTACTTCAATTCCACCAAGATCAAGTGAAACTTCGATTCATCGTGGATCTGTTTTACTTTAAAGCGCGAAAATTCCCCGGATTTTCTATGCATGAATGCAATGCACACATCTGTTTCCTCTATTTTTGTAACCCCATTACCTGGGATATTACAATATTCCATCCAAGTCCATCTATTTTATAGATCCATTTACTTTCAAAAAGTATTCATCTATCTTGGATTTCATGGCGCATAGCCATTTTAACGGAGTCAGGGCCCATCATAACTTCTTTGTATGTAGTTGGTTTGTCATTGTTCAAAATCAATCCTTTGTCCACAAATCATTTATTTGATCACAAAGTAAACCATACCTACAAGGTTCAATATGTACTTCGATCTCCATGGCTAAAACACTTTGTAGTCATGGGAGCCATGATCGTCGTAGCCGCTTCCGGAACCAATTCTGATGCTGCGCTACTCTGATCATTATGCTTAGGTTCATAAACCTTATCAAGTTCTATTGTCCTCCCACTCAAATACTTCGCTGGAAACAATTTCTCGGAAATAAGAAACATTGACAAACACTTTTGTCTTTGTCTCATGGGAAGAATTCCCAATCAAATCTCTGGGATAACCAACAAAGACATTCATCCGATTTTGGTTGTAACCTTATTTACTTATGCTATGCATACCAAAATTTAAGAAAGGACTATTATGGTTCATACCCATGCCATAACTCGTATGGTGTCATTTCAACGGATCATGATGATGCTCTATTCAAAGGTAAAAGCGGTAGTCTCTAAAGCATAATCAAAAAAAATAATGGCTTTATTTTATCTCATCATTAATCCAACAAGGTTTGGATACGTCTCTCGGATACTCCATCATCACTATGATACTCCAAGAAACGTGAGTTGTAGAACAATTTCATAACTCTCTTAGATGTTCGCTAAAACTCGTAATTCAAATATTTGCACCACGATCCAATCATAGATATTTGACTTTTCTATTACGATGATTTCCACTTCATGCTGAAATTTATCTGAATCCATTCAAATGTTTCAAACTTCTTCCTTATCGAATATATCCACATATATATACTCAATTCATTGTTGGAAGTTTTCATGAAGTAAAAGAATCTCCCGCACACAACTATGCCCAGTGAACCATATACATCACTATGTATGTTTCCACTAAGTTAGTTGCCCGTTCAACTCTTGGCCTATGAACGGTATTTAAGTCATTTCCTTTTAGAAGAGATTTGCAAGTGCCAAATGATTCAAAAATCATATGACTCCAAAATTCCATTCAAATGGAGTTCCTTCATGCGTTCCTTTCTAACATGACCTAAATGGCGGTTCCACTAATGAGTGGAGTTCAAATCATTTGCCTTATGGCATTTTAGCGTCAGTGTTATGTATGTGTGTTTCACCATTAAGATTTATAATAACTTATCCATCGTACATGGAGCAATGTCATAATTTGAACAACTCATTGTTTTCATTTGACCAGAGCAAAATAACAATTTATTAAGTTCTTTATTATAAACTCTAAGGGCTAGGTAGAATGCCAACGACAAACATCATAACACTTTATTATGTTCCAGACGTGCATTATTACCACATTCCTTATCAGTCACTTAGGCCATCGTATTCTTGTATAGCGTTGTATTGTATGACATCTCATACCAACCAATCTGGTACAAATACCCAAGAATTTTATTATGTGACCAAACAAGGAATACATCCATAACATGTATATCATCTATATACACCTGAGCTAGACTTTCTAGTATTTTTTTTTCTTTCTTTCTGCCAAAATATCTTTGTGGTTTCTCTTTTAGCTTTCCCCATTCTCAGAAAACACTTCACCTTCAATAACTTATAGGTCCATTGGTCAAATATCAATAACCTTGAGGTTCTAACTTTGAAGTTGATCATCATATGACAAGTGTTCCAGACTTCACTATTAGTAACTTTGTAATATGATGAACAATTTCACTCATAATTTTATCCATCATATCATGACGACTTTCCGAGACCATGTCCGTACATGCTAGGCTCGTAAAGTTTAACCTCGATATTCGCATGTGCAAATCTGGCTTGCACCCGTTGTATGCACACGTAGAATCTATCACACCCGATCATCACGTGATGCTTCGAAACGACGAGTCTTAGCAACGGTGCATACTAAGGACGATCACTTCATGGATATGCGAATATCGTTAGTGCCCAACTTAGTTGGAGGATTGGGACGCCTGACGTCTTCAACCTTCATACATTCCCATAAAACTTATGAGTTTATGTAGTCTCACCAAATTATATTCTATCATCTTGCAATAAGGTCTTAGATATCACATATATCTCATACCTCGCTTATTTCGAAAACAAAATTTTCAGCTCCTTATTTTTCAAACAGATTTGAACTTCAAGTTTCACGGAGACAAGATGACTCTAGGTACTAATTGAAATCATAGCTCTCTGAATCATCAATGTGAGGTTTACTAAAAGTTTGCAATAGGACTTAATCATTTCTTGATTCTTTAACAATACGGTACCATTCCGTAGAGTTACTTGTCAGACTTAACAGTATTTCTATCTCAATTACAAGACTAGCGTATGGTAGAAAACTGATGCCAATTCTACAAATTTTAATTCAAAATACTATTCAGACTATGTTCATGATAATTAGTTCATGTTTTAATCTAATTACTAATGAACTCCCACTTAATACAGCATCCCTCATAGTTGTTAAGTGGCACACGATCCACATCCACTACACCAAAACCGATCATCACGTGAGATGATGTAGTTTCAATGGTGAACATCAACATGTTGATCATATCATTCATATGACTCGTGTTCAACCTTTCGGTTTCCGTTGTCCCGAGGCCATGTCTGTACATGCTAGGCTCGTCAAGCAAACCCAAGTATTCCGCGTGTGCAAACATGGCTTACACCCGTTGTATGTGAACGTAGAGTCTATCACATCCGATCATCACGAGATGCTTCAAAACGACGAACTGTAGCAACGGTGCATACGAGGGGAGAACACTTTATTATCTTGATATTAATGTGAGGGATCATCTTATAATGCTACCGTCGCGATCTAAGAAAGATAAGATGCATAAAGGATTAACATCACATGCAATTCATAATATGTGATATGATATGGCCTTTCTTCTTGTGCTTTTGATCTCCATCTCCAAAGCACATGAGCATGATCTCCATCATCACCGGCATTGCACCAAGGTCCATGGCGCCGCTTCATGGTTGTCCATCACTTATAGCTACTATAACAACTACTTGAAATAAAGCTATTACATGATGAATAGACACGCATGTCTTAACAAATTTAAAGACAACCATTAGGCTCCTGCCGGTTGCCATAATACAATAATGAACATCTCATACATCAAATATAATCATCATCACATCATGGCCATATCACATCACCAAACCCTGCAAAAACAAGTTAGACGCCTCTAATTTGGTTTGCATATTTTACGTGGTTTAGGGTTTTCGAGTAAGATCCAATCTACCTACGAACATGAACCACAATGGTGATACTAGTGTTGTCAATAGAAAGAGTAAATTGGATCTTCACTATGGTGGGAGAGACAGACACCCGCAAAGCCACTTATGCAATACAAGTTGCATGTCAAGCGTGGAGCAAGTCTCATGAGACGCGGTCATGTAAAGTTATCCCGGGCCGCTTCATCCCACCATCCCGCAAGATGCAAAGTACACAAACTAAAGCAACAAAAGCATCAACGCCCACAAAACCATTGTGTTCTACTCGTGCAACGAGATCTATGCATAGACATGGCTCCGATACCATCGATGGGGTTCGTAGCATAGAAAACAAAAAATTTCCTACCGCAAGACGAATAAATCCAAGATCTAATCTATGGAACACCCAAGATCTAATCTACAAGATCGGAGCAACGAGATTGATGTGAGACTAACCCTCGAAGATTTCCAAAGCCTACGAGATTAGATCTCGTTGTTGGTGTAGACGATCATCCCCGTGCCTGCAATCCGGCAGCACTTCCGTACTCGGTCGCGCGTACGGTGTCGATGTAGCCCTTCCTCTCCCCGTTCCAGCGGGCAGCGGAGGTGTGGTAGATCTCCTCCAAATCCCGAGCAGCACGACGGCGTGGTGGTGGTGGTGGAGGAAGAAAAGCTGCAGGGCTTCGCCAAGCCGGAACAGCGTATGGTGGAGGAGAGAGGTGGCCAGAGGAGGGGGCAAATCATGGGATGGTGGCCGGCCACCCCCTCCCCTCTTTATATAGGGGGCCAGGTCGGCTGGGGTGGCCCCCTTTCCCATCTAGGGTTAGGGGGGCGGCGGCCAAGTGGGCCGGCTGGGCCTTGAGGGGCTTGTGCCCCTGGCCCATTAGGCTAGGGAGCACCCCTCGGACCATGCAAGGCCTCCTAGGGTCGTGGGCCCACTGGTGGGACCCCCGGAACCTTCTAGAACCTTCCCGGTCATCCACCGGAAAAATCCCGAACTTTTCCGAAACCTAGAAATCAACTTCCCTTATATGAATCTTATTCTCCGGACTATTCCGGACCTCCTCGTGACATCCTCGGATCACATCCGAGACTCAGAACAAACTTCGTCTCCATACCATATTCAAATCTACTTATGCGACATCGAACCTTAAGCGCGTCACCCTACGGTTCGCGAACTATGCGATACATGGTCGAGACTCCTCTCCGAGCAATAACCAATAGCGGGATCCGGAGATCCATAATGGCTCCCACATATTCAACGATGACTTAGTGATCGATTGAACCATTTACATACGATGCCGATTCCCTTTGTCTCGCGATATTTTACTTGTCCGAGGTTCGATCATCGGTATCTCCATACCTTGTTCAACCTCGTTACCGACAAGTACTCTTTACTCGTACATGCGGTATGTCATCTCTCATGATCCAATCATGTGCTTGCAAGCTATTCGGACGACATTCCACCGAGAGGGCCCATAGTATATCTATCCGTCATTAGGATGGACAAATCCCACTATTGATCCATATGCCTCAACTTACACTTTCCAAATAC
>NW_025900458.1:0-20223 GCF_022539505.1 Lolium rigidum | reverse complement strand
AAAGACACTTCTACTTCGTATCCTCGTGTTCTATCCACCTAGGTGCCCCCCGAGCCGATTCTTTCAAGTAATTGAGGGTATCGGCTCTTCAGGTATTCTCTGTTGGATCAAATGCTGAACCCAGGCAGAATGTATGGTGAGGATAATTTTGGCCGATTGCTGGAATCGGCCTCCACGTTGCTTGCTCGATGAAGGTTTTTGCAATGCTCCTCCATAAATCCTTGGGGCCGATCACCTGGATCCGCATCGCCACGTTTGTCCATAGATGTTGCTCTTGTTACACGGTCAGGCCGGTGGATAAAACCAGCCTAACCCCGTTCTTTGTCACGTCGATGCGCTCGCAGTCGTCCAAATTGATACCTGAGAGTGGCTCTTGGCCTGATGTCTCCCAAACGTTCATGCCGCCCGTTGAAATCTCGGCTGAATCATCTGCGTGGACGACTTCTACTTCATCTCCATCCCATCGTATTAGGCATTGGTGCATCGTGGATGGAATGCAACAGCTTGGTGTGGATCCAATCTCTCCCTAGTAGGACAGCATAGGAGCTCTTGTCGTCGACGATAAAGAACGTCGTAGGGACGGTTTTCCTTCCTACGGTCGGATCCAAGTTCGGAACACCTTGTGCGTCGATGCTTGGCCGTTGAAATCGCTCAGTGTCACATTGGTCTTGATCAGATCCGAGCTAGAGCGTCCCAACCGACGTAGCATGGAGTATGTCATAATGTTAACTGCCGCTCCGGTGTCCACCAACATCTTGTTTACAGGCTGCCCATTGATGTAACCTCGCAAGTACAGTGGCCTTCGCATGCCTCGTAGCTTCTCTCTCGTGGCTTCTCAAAGATGACCGGCCGTGGGCCGCATGCTCAAGTTGTGCCACAGGTGCTTCGTCTAACCCTGGAGCACTAAACTCCGTTGGAAGGATGAACACCATGTTTGTACCAGCCGATGTCTCATCATCGGCTTTCCTTTGCTTGGGGCGCCACTCTTTCCTTTGTGGCCGACCTTCTTCGTCCAGGGTTCGCTGAATCTTTGCGGCCAGATCAGGTCGCGCCTTCCTTAGCGTGTGCAGGTATAACCTTTCGGCTTCCTCCAAGCCGCGCAATCGCTGAACCCTACGCTTTTGGGAACGGCTGAGTCCATCAGGGCACCACCTTGGCCGGTGGTACCTGTCTTCTTCTCCCTCGTCTTCCAAATCCTCAAGATCTTCCATCCGAGGGGACTCAGCGCGTTTGCTTCGAGACGGGAGAGGCCCTAGACGCTTGAACACGGACACGTTAGCTGCATCCTTCTTCTTTTGTTTGCATTCTGGGCAGTTGCCGATTGTAGGCAATCGGCTTATTCCTGAATCCCAGCAGTGTCTGAAGAAGGGGCAATCCCAGTGCCTATCCACGTCGTCTTGCTCTCTCGACTTTCCCTTGGCGTGGCGCTCATATCGCTCCTCATTGCGATTATGCCGACGACGTCTCATGTCGTCCCTAGCCAGACGATCTTTTTCATCATCGTCGTTGTATCGCCGGCGTTGGTCGTATTGACCCACATACTTGTTGAGGAGGTGATCAGAGAGAGGTCGTTGATATCTTACGTTCCTCACTTCTCCCTCTGTGATGTGGCGCTTGCCGTCGTGGCGGAGCCGATCGCGTGGAGCGGCTTCCTCTGTGTCTTTGCTATGAGAGCAGCTGCCCTCATCTCCGTCCTTACCGTAGTGGTGCCCGTGTCCTACCATGTTGATATTGCACGAGAAATCTGGCTGGCACCCTTCATGGTAAGTATACTCCACCATGTTAACGGCGGGGAAGGGGTGTGTGTCGACCTTCATGCATGGCGTACTGGTTGAAAATTAGCCGCCCTTGTTCTATCGCCATTTGGACCTGTTGACGCCACACCCTGCAGTCGTTGGTGGCGTGGGTGAACGTGTTATGCCATTTGCAGTATGGCTTTCCGTTCAGCTCTTGCACCGTGGGGGTCTTGTGGCCTTCGGGTACCTTTAGCTGCTTCTCCTTGAGTAAGAGGTCGAAAATCTGTTCAGCTTTGGTCACGTCGAAGTCGAACCCTTTTGGAGGACCTTGTGGCTTAACCCACTTACAGGACACGGGGCTTGCCGCCCGAGTCCATTCAGCCACTGCTACCTCTTGATCTTCCGCAGCACCTTCATCCTCGTTCCGCCTCAACCAGGACCACCGCACGCTTGAATTTGTCCTCGGTAAACATCCGGGTGGCGCCTGTTCATATGCCGACGACCTTCGCACCATGTGCGCCAATGAAGGGTAGTCCGCTTGGGAGGCCACGTCTTTGATCGATGATGAGAGACCCACCACCGCCAACTCGATCGCTTCTTTCTCACTTACGTGAACCGAATAGCACGGTTCCTAACGGTCCCGAAGCGCTGGACGTATTCTGCCACCGTTTCCCCGCGCTTCGTCGTACTTGTGCTAGATCGGCAATACCAGCCTCGGAAGCCTCCGAGTGATACTCGTATGTGGAACCGCTTCTTCCAACTCGCTTCCAAGTCCGGATTGAGTTCGGTGGTAGCGATGTGTACCACCCGAAAGCCGATCCCGTGAGGGACCGTGCGAAGAACCTCACACGCAGCTCGTCCGACGCTGAGATCGTGCCCACCTGTGCCAAATATCGGCTCACATGCTCGATGGAGCCGGAACCATCTGATCCGCTCGAACTTTGTGAAATCGGGGAGCCGATATTTGGGTGGTAGTGGGATCAATTCGTACTCATTAGGGTACGGCTTGGAATAGCCGATTGTCCTCCTTTTCGGCATCATGCCGAACTGGTCTTTCAGAATTGTACAAATCTGATCCGCGGTGATGGCTGCAGGCGTCGAACTCTGAAGATTCGCCGGAGTGGCATACTTAGCCAGCCATGCTTGCTTTTCTAGCTCTGAGCCAACTGCAGGAGCTGAGCTCTGGAGGTTTGTCGGAGTGGCATACTTAGCTAGCCACGTCTGCTTCTCAATATCTGCTCCCGACGCTCCTCCTGCTGTTCCGTAAGTCCTCGCCGCTGCAGCCTGGTTCGAGAGTGCCCGAGTCATCGCAGTCCGGCACGTATGCGCACGTGTATCCGTGCGGGATCTCCTTGGGCGCCTCATGTAGGAATTGGTAGTCACTAGGGTCACCACCAATCTTGTAGACGACGTATGCCGATGAGTTCGGCACTTCGGTGCCGCCAACGCGAACGGCAGCGGTGGACGGGACCGGAGTGGCATCTCTCCTTGGTAAGTCCCCGGAGCCGGTCCCGACGGAGAGTACCGATGGCTCATGATTTCCCGGATCACGCGAAGAGCGACACGCTCCAAAGTGTTCACCGGGCTCTCGAGTGGCGGTGCAGCCGAATGAGCCACCATGAAGTTGATCTCCGACGCAGCCGACCCGGTGCGTTCTTCCGACGGGGAGGACAGGTCCACTCCATCAAGAGCGCCTTCGGTGAGAACCCCTTCCACCCGATGCCATGGGAGCGGGTTCCGTGAAAAGAGCCGATGAGGTCGGCTTCGAGGACCGCCTTGATCTCGTCATGCTTCTTCTTGAGTTCGTCGGCCGCATCCTCGTACTTGACCGGAGGTGCCTTCCGCCATCTCAGATGTAGATGGCGATCCGGTGGATGTCGAAGATTGTCCCACCGGGCGTGCCAGAATGTGTTGCGGTCAGAAACCCACCGGCGGGCAGCGACGGGCAACACCGTAGAGCCGGGAACAACTCAGTGGCTGCGGCTGGCCCCGGTCCCTCCGAGCGACGGCCCGCAAAGCCTTCGCGCACACGTCCGATGCCGATGCAAGGGCGTGCCACCTGACCTATACCTGGTCGGGAAGGTGTTGGATGATGTCTCGCTTAGTTTCCCGCATGGCATACACGTAAACATTAATACGAGCCTCGATCGGCTCTCGAGTTATCTCCGTAAATCGGCTCAAAGAGCCGATCCACCCATGATTCGTACAAGGTGTCCGAATATATGGTGGTCCTGCTTGATCAAGATAAAGCTAAAGCGATCTACGACGATTTAGGGTTTTCACCGCATAATCGGATCATCCTACTCACGATTGGGCCTCGCGGCCACGCACGGTGATCGTGAGCCGGTCCTAGACAAGGCCTAAAAACCAACACGAGGTTGATCCCCGGAACATCCTGTCTAGGACTAGCAAACGACACCCTACGCGCCGCCGGATCCTCCAACCCTTTGTAAGGCCTAACTATTGCAGATATTAAACTAATCCTTGAAGAACAAGGAGCAACCGTAACGGATCGGATCTACTAAATAATGATCAAGCGGGTGCCGCCCCTACACCTAAGATAGGTGTAAGGGCGGCTAGATGTATAAGGGTTGCACTACGACAGCATATGATACGAAGAACAATGCTAACCCTAACACATCTAAGATAACTATGTTGCTCGCCATCAAAAAGGCTTCAGCACGAGCAACGCATGAACAACGAAATAAGCTTGTGCTGCCTAGATCGCAAGATGCGATCTAGGCAGCATGGTGCTTACCAGGAGAAACCCTCGAGACGAAGGAGTTGGCGATGCGCCGAGATTGATTTGTGGTGAACGCTGGTTCTTGTTTATTTCATAAACCCTAGATACATATTTATAGTCCCGGGGACTTTCTAATTCAGGCGTGCACCTAACCGTGCACGGGTAAAACTCTAACTTCTAAATTAAGATACGATCTACTATAATACAGATACATGGGAAATTTAGCCCAACTTCTTCGTGTCAGGCCGCTTCAGAGATCCTCCACGCGTATATCCTTCAAGCCCATCTCACTTACGGCCCATCTCCTGATTTGGCCAAAATCTGGTGATAACACAAGTAAAGTCTTTGATAGTAGGGTTGATACTAGATTTGGATTACTTCGCAGAAACAGATTTCTTACTGTCACGAAATTGAGCAGCCCCGTCTGTAGGTAAATCAGAAAAATCTGCCAATTTACGTGCGTGATCCTCCGATATGTACGCAACTTTCATTCAATTTGAGCATTTTCATTTGAGCAAGTTAAGTGCCCCAGAAAAATTCGTCTTTACGGACTGTTCTGTTTTGACAGATTCTGCCTTTTATTTCGCATTGCCTGTTTTGCTATGTTTGATGGATTTCTTTGTTCCATTAACTTTCAGTAGCTTTGTGCAATGTCCAGAAGTGTTAAGAATGATTATGTCACCTCTGAATATGTGAATTTTTGATTATGCACTAACCCTATAATGAGTTTGTTTTGAGTTTGGTGTGGAGGAAGTTCTCAAGGATCAAGAGAGGAGGATGATACAATATGATCAAGAAGAGTGAAAAGTCTAAGCTTGGGGATGCCCCTGTGGTTCAACCCTGCATATTTCAAGAATACTCAAGCATCTAAGCTTGGGGATGCCCAAGGCATCCCCTTCTTCATCGACAACTTATCAGGTCACCTCTAGTGAAACTATATTTTTATTCCGTCACATCTTATGTGCTTTACTTGGAGCGTCTGTGTGATTTTATTTTCATTTTGTTATTTTCATTCTCTGAATAAATTCATGCTTGTGTGGGAGAGAGACACGCTCCGCTTTTTCATTTGAACACTTGTGTTCTTCGTTTTACTTTTAATGTTCATGGCGAAGGTTGAAACTGCTTCGTTCATTGTTATATGGTTGGAAACAGAAAATGCTTCATATGGTAATTGGTATATGGTCTTGAATTATTCGATACTTGGCAATTGTTTTGCTCAATAGATCATGTTTAAGCTCTTGCATCATGTACTTTGCACCTATTAATGAAGAACTACCATAGAGCTTGTTGAAATTTGGTTTGCATGATTGGTCTCTCTAAAGTCTAGATATTTTCTGGTTAAGGTGTTTGAACAACAAGGAGACAATGTAGAGTCTTATAATGCTTGCAACATGTTCTTATGTAAGTTTTGCTGTACCGGTTCATACTTGTGTTTGCTTCAAACAACCTTGCTAGCCAAAGCCTTGTACTGAGAGGGAATACTTCTCGTGCATCCAAATCCTTGAGCCAAAAACTATGCCATTTGTGTCCACCATACCTACCTACTACGTGGTATTTCTCTGCCATTCCAAAGTAAATTACTTGAGTGCTACCTTTAAAATTTCATTCCTTGTCTTTGCAATACATAGCTCATGGGAAAATAGCCTTAAAAACTATTGTGGTATTGAATATGTAGCTTATGTGTCTTATTTCTTATAAGTTGCTTGTTGAGCGGTAACCATGTTTCGGGGACGCCATCAACTATTACACCTTTGTTGAATATCATGTGAGTTTCTATGCATGTTCGTCTTGTCTGAAGTAAGGGTGATTTATCATGATCAAATGGTTTGAGTATGCATATTGTTAGAGAAGAACATTGGGTCGCTAACTAAAGCAATGAATCATGGTGGAAGTTTCAGTTTGGACAATTAATCTCAATCTCTTATGAGAATATTATCTGTTGTTGAATGCTTATGCAATAAAGAGGAGTCCATTACCTGTTGTCTATGTTGTCCCGGTATGGATGTCTAAGTTGAGAAATATCAAAAACGAGAAATCAAATGCGATCTATCTCCTTGGACCTTTGTACATGCGGCATAGAGGTACCCCTTTGTGACACTTGGTTGAAACATATGTTATGCAATGATAATCCATGTAAATCCAAGCTAATTAGGACAAGGTGCGAGCACTATTGGTAATCTATGCATGAGGCTTGCAACTTATAAGATGTCTTATACATAACACATATGATTTATTACTACCGTTGATAAAATTGTTTCTATGTTTTCAAAATAAAAGCTCTAGCACAAAAATAGTAATCCATGCTTCCCTCTGCGAAGGGCCTATCTTTTACTTTATGTTGAGTCAGTTTACCTACTTCTTTCTATCTTAGAAGCAAATACTTGTGTCAACTGTGTGCATTGATTCTTACATGTTTACCTATTGCACTTGTTATATTGCTTTATGATGACAACTATCCATGAGATATACATGTTACAAGTTGAAAGCAATTGCTGAAACTTAATCATCCTTTGTGTTGCTTCAAAACGTTCTACTAAGAATCTATTGCTTTATGAGTTAACTCTTATGCAAGACTTATTGATGCTTGTCTTGAAAGTACTATTCATGAAAAGTCTTTGCTATATGATTCAGTTGTTTAGTCATTGTATTTACCATTGCTTTGAATCACTTCATTCATCTCATATTCTTTGCAATAGTATGATCAGGATTATGTAAGTAGCATGTCACTTCAGAAATTATCCTTGTTATCATTTACCTACTCGAGGGCGAGTAGGAACTAAGCTTGGGGATGCTTGATACGTCTCCAACGTATCTATAATTTCTGATGTTCCATGCTAGTTTTATGACAATACCTACATGTTTTATTCATACTTTATATCGTTTTGATGCATTTTCCGGAACTAACCTACTAACGAGATGCCGAAGTGCCAGTTCCTGTTTTGTGTTGTTTTTGGTTTCAGAAATCCTACAAAGGAAATATTCTCGGAATTGGACGAAATCAACGCCCAGGGTCCTATTTTCCACGGAAGATTCCAGATCACCGAAGAGGGGCCAGTGGGGAGCCAAGGGGGCCCCACCCCACCTGGCGGCGCGGCCAAGGGGGGGCGCGCCCCCCTATGGTCTGGGTCCCCCAGGACCCCTCCGAGGCTGCCCTTCCGCCTATATAGTCTCTCCGTCGCGAAAACCCTAAAAACATAAGCCACGATACGAGAAAAGTTCCAGAGCCGCCGTCATCGCGAAGCCAAGATTCGGGGGACAGAAGTCTCTGTTCCGGCACGCCGCCGGGATGGGGAATTGCCCCCGGAATGCATCTCCATCGACACCACCGCCATCTTCATCACCGCTGTTGTCTCCTATGATGAGGAGGGAGTAGTTCTCCCCCGAGGCTAAGGGCTGTACCGGTAGCTATGTGGTTCATCTCTCTCTCCCATGGTGTGATCTTTATGTGATCATGAGCTTTGTATCACTATTAATCTGCTACTCTAGTGATGTTATTAAAGTAGTCTATTCCTCCTCCATGATGTAATGTTGACAGTGTGTGCATCATGTAGTACTTGGCGTAGGTTATGATTGTAATCTCTTGTAGATTATGAAGTTAACTATTACTATGATAGTATTGATGCGATCTATTCCCCCTTTTATAGCTATTGTTGACAGTGTGTATGCTATGTTAGTACTTGGTCTATATTGCATTGGTCTATTATGAACTCTAGAGGTTACTTAAATATGAACTCCGAATGTTGTGGAGCTTGTTTACTCCGGCTTGAGGGAGCTCTTGTAGCCCTACACAATGAATGGTGTTTGTTATCCAACAAGAGAGTGTTTGAAGTAGCATAAGAGAAGAGAACTTATTTATTTATGTGATCATTGTTGAGAGTGTCCACTAGTGAAAGTATGATCCCTAGGCCTTGTTTCTAAGCATTGAAACTCCGTTTCCAACAAGTTCTGTTACATGTTTGCTTGCTGCCATCTTTATTTCAGATTGCTATTACCACTCATATTCATCCATATCACTTGCATCTTACTATCTCTTCGCCGAACTAGTGCACCTATACATCTGACAAGTGTATTAGGTGTGTTGGGGACACAAGAGACTTCTTGTATCGTAATTGCAGGGTTGCTTGAGAGGGATATCTTTGACCTCTACCTCCCTGAGTTCGATAAACCTTGGGTGATTCACTTAAGGGAAACTTGCTGCTGTTCTACAAACCTCTGCTCTTGGAGGCCCAACACTGTCTACAGGAATAGAAGCGTGCGTAGACATCACCGCACTACACTCCTTCACCAACAACCTTCACGTGGCCTTCATCTCCTACTGGTTCGATAACCTAGGTTTCTTACTTAGGGAAAAACTTGCTGCTGTGCTCATCACACCTTCCTCTTGGGGTTCCCAATGGACGTGTGCATCACGCGCCATCAAATACCTCAAGGGATGGGTTGGGAAGGCACTCCATGGACATATCTGCAGAAATCCACGAAATCTTGAGATGGATTTGAGAAGGGAGAGAAGGAGGGAGCCGGGTCGGGACAGGGATAGGGAAGTAAGAAAGAAGAGAAGCAGAGGCTGGGTCGGGCCGGGGACGGCTCGGACGCCACACATAAGTGGATGTGTGACGCATATGCGAGTGGCGCCACACGCCCTGCCACGTCGGTTGGCCACGCCACGCAGGCAGCTGCCTGCCACACGGGCCACGATGTGTGGCACCGCTCACTCGGGCGCCACACAGTGAAGTGTTGCGCGCTCGCATAGGCACCACACAAAAGGGTTATCCGAGTGAAATAGTTTCGTATGAGGGTTATTCCGTGCAATAGTTTCGCTAAAGGGTTATTTTTATCAAAATCACCAGAGGTGGGGCCAAATTGGGTAATCGGCTTGGAAATCGATGCATCGTTTAGTGGCATGGGCAGTGGGCACCTTTGACCATCAACACCAACGCTAGAGCCATGCACGGAAGAACAAGAAAAGGAAGTGCACATGTATTTTCCAGCCTTCCTGAAATTCCTACAGAGCACCCAAAGTGCATACAGAAAACCTTGTGGAGAACAAACTATGTAAACCCATACATGTCAATACATCGTTAATTTGTAAAAAAGAAAAATCAAAATTCTGTGAAAAATGGAAGCTATTAACTTTTAGTATAGTACATATTCTAACAAACTAACATAGTTCGCTAAAACAGCTTATATTATCGAACCGAGGTAGTATGTAATTGCTTAATTCGGTGCTCAGCTAACCAAAAACGACATATTTGCATCACGATTTATACATCTATGAGTTGCATTAGTTACAAGTGGGGCTGATACCGAGATTTTTTTCAATTGCCAACTGACATTTTCAAGTTGCAAGTCAAATTAGAAATGAGATTTTACAGTTGCAAGCTTGGTTGCAACCGAGATTTTTAAACCACGAGTGTGTTGTAACCAAAATATGGTTCACCCTATACAAAATTATGGGGATGACATCACTTAACAGTTAATTCTCATGTGACCAGAATTAGTTACACCCAAGAAGCTTAAATAGAAAATAAAAAAAATGCTGAGGGGAAACCCACAGTCCAACTTCAAAAAAAAAAGTTACACCCCAGAAGATAACTCCACAGCTAATTATGGAAGAAAGGGTGATGGGCAAGACATGATTAAGTGGCTGGTTGGTAATCCACGGCAATAGATCTGTGCCGAGCATTTAACGTTCGACATCCAAAAACGGAAGTTTTCAAATTTGCACTAAATTCCAGTTTTTTCCAGATACTTTGCCATCATTAGCATTGTTTCATTTTTAGAAACTCTTACACGAACTACATTTTGGCAAGCAAAAAGTATTCCTTCTCGAAATAGGCTTTCGCCCGCTATATTAATATAGCAACCAACCGATACAACAAGCACGCTGGGGCCGCAGCACAACGAAGCCCAAAAAAACAAAAGAAAAATAAAAAAGGAAAGAAATGCCAACACCGGCAGCTCGACAGAAACGAAGACGACTCGCAACCGCTGCACCCCCGGAGAATTCCACCACACTCCTAGCCCATCTAAGCGCCGCATATCAAGCAACACCTTCAACAAGGAAAGCGACGATGACGCCGCTGCTGCCCGGACTAATCCTAGGGTTTCCCCCGATACGCGGAAGGGATTGGCATGGAGGGACAACCGACACCCTTCAAGAAGGCAGGGCGACACCCGTAGGCGTCACCGCGTCGGTGTCAGGCATGCCGACAAGGATTTCTCCTGCCCACCAGACCCGCAACCCGGACGATCCGACGTGCTCCACCCAACTGGCCGCCCACCAGCACACGCCACCACGGTCTTGAAGCCTTCCTCGCCATCTCGCCGTGATCACCTGAACAGGGCCTGGAAGGAGAGAAGAAAGGTAGCAAGGTCGGGGATAGCAGCACCTCTGCCGCGCGGGAGGGAACTACCTCCACCGCCTTCGCGGTAGCCGTCCGGATATGACATTGAGGATAGACTAGGCCCGCCTGGCCCGGTCGGGCCTTCACAGGCCCGCAAAGTCCTCACTGCCATACTGACAAGGTATTAACTTGTCAATGCCTACGGATTGTAGACTAGGGTTTAGTCAGATGTAGAGGGCAAGTAGATCTCGAAGGTTTCAGCCGAAAAGTACTCGACGAATATGAAACTAGGGTTGTGTTGACAGTAAATTCGATCCCTTATTTGTCCCTCGACTCCCCCTTATATAGGAGGTGGAGCCGAGGGATTCGTAATACACACGTTTACAGAGTCCGGGAGGGTTTCCAATCCATCCCGCAAGATTACAAACGATGACTCCTGCTACAACTCTAGTTTTCCTTAATAGTATCTTGGGCTTCCGAATCTTCTTATTCTTCGGGTGATGGGCCTTCAGTAAACCCCGGGTACCTTCTTCGGCAGGCCCATTGGGTATGCCTATGTCAGTAGCCCCCGAGATTTTGCTTGAATCGCAGAGTCAGGGAAAATCTCCACCTTTATATTTATCCGACAGCTTTAAACTTTTCTATGTTTCTTCATATGAATTTCTATATTGTACAGGGATAATGGTAATTGGGGCTAGTTCATCTGACGGATCAGGTACTAGTTAACTGCTCTAGTGGCAATCCGCAAAAACCTACTTCAAGATCACGTCCCCGGACATGATCTCGGGATATCGGTGTAAACTTCGACGAGTGCCGCTTAAGGTCTTACCATTCCGTCGAGTCCCGGTTATATTTATCGGGTACCTAACGCGTCCGTTAGGATTTTTCTTCGTATCTGTTGATACGGATAAAAGTAGCAAACCGGCGTCGAGAGACGGCGCCACGCCACTCAGAACGGATCTGGGGTCTTACCTTCGCAAAGTTTTGCGGCATTCAGAAATTGTTCGCAACTTTGGCGTTCTGAGAATATATTGTCGAGTGCTTATTCGGCTGTTGGAATGGCACATTTTATTGAGTCAATGGATGACTTATATTGTTCTCCCGATGGGAGTATATGTAGAGTTACTTATAACTCGAAATATACTCTCTTGTTCTTCTATCTTTCTCTCTTCTCTTTTTTTTTATAATTTCATCGGGCACGCGAACAGCGTTCCCGATGGGAGTAGCCCCCGAGGCTACAGCCAAGGACTTGTGCTTGGGTGTAGGCTCCACGCCTTATGCCGCTATATTTTCTTTCTCTCCCGAAATTTTCAAATCTCTCGGGTGCGCGAACAACGCTCCCGATGGGAGTAGCCCCCGAGGCTATGAGCCAATATTTTATATTTGATCATAGGCTCACACCATTTCTATTTTGTCTTTCTCTAACTTTTCATTTTTTCCAAAGTAGCCCCCGAGCATTTGGGCAAAAACTTGTATTTGATCAAAGGCTCTCCAATATATTTCCTTGTCGCCTTTTTATGAAGCTATTGAGTCGATTCTTTCTCCCGCTAAGTGACGTTACTGCTGACGACAGCCACGATTGTAAGTCCTGAAATTGCGAGAAGTCCTCTCCCCCTGCCTTGCGGGCCCAAATTACCCATTATCTTGACATGTCGTGCAAGTGGGGGACACACGACCTCCGCTTTTCCTGGCACACGCACTGTAACTTCTCCAGAATTAAATTACTTTTTTTTACCCCTGTTCCACGTGGCCATCATCTGCCGCACACTTTTTCCATCCAACGGGACGCCGCTTGGGCGCACCTCTATATATAAGATCCCCTTCTTCTTCCTCGAGCACCTCCGCTCGCGCCGTTCTCCTGCTCTCCTCTGCCAAAACTCCTCTTGCGCCCCACAACTCCCTGAGCTCATCTTCTCCCTAACTGCATTCCTGCGCCATTGTTGATGCCACCGTGTAGATTGACCAGACACAGCACGCCAGAATCAACGATGGCTTCCGTGGAACTGGGAAGCGCCGAGTGGGAAAGATCCAAAATTTCCACTCAAGACATCAACCTCCTGAAGAAATTGGGGATCAGCAAGAAGCCCAAAGCACTGTGCTTCCCCAGCGAAGAAAGCTATCTGACGCCTCCAATGGAGTATCGGGTTAGTTTTGTCGACCACCTCATCCGCGGCCTTTCTGCCCCCATTCATCCTTTCCTTCGAGGATTGCTTTTCGTTTATGGTCTCCAACTTCATCATCTCACGCCCAATTCCATCCTCCATATTTCCATTTTCATCATCCTCTGTGAAGCCTTCCTTGGCGTCCAACCCAACTGGGCGCTATGGAAGCGCATTTTCTTTTGTCGCCGCAATGGCTCTCCCAATACCGCCTATAATGTAGGCGGTGTTGTTATCTGCGTTCGCCCCGATGTCGAGTATTTCGACGTCAAATTCCCCGACTCGGTTCAAGGGTGGCGCAAGAAGTGGTTGTACATCCGTGAAGAAAACCATGGATGTGCTGAAGACAATATTCCTCCTTTTGACGGTGCCGAGAAAATCTACCGCCGCCACTCCTGGGATGCAGAGGCTACCGAGGAAGAAAGGGCGGCGACAGAGGCATTGATGACTCGCATCCACGAGTTGCAAAATACTCGCGGCAAAGAGCTATCAGGTATCCAAATCACAGCCTATTTCCTTAGAATTAGAGTGCAGCCTCTTCAGGCTCGCAAATACCCTCTCTGGAAGTACGCTGGCGACAAAGATGTGGATCGTCTGTGAATTTAGAGGTCAAGGATTTAGAGAAACTTGTCCGAAAAATCTCCTCCCTCAGCAAAAAAGATCCTGTCCCTTCTTCTTGTCGCGTAAAACCATACAGCGCCACCAATGCGCTCCCCGAGGTAATCCTTTTGTCGACTTTACTCATTTTGATTTGCCATCCTTTGCGTCTCTCTTTTGTTGACATCTCCCCTTGTTTTCATATAGAACCATCCGGATCTTGTCTCGCTTCCTCCTCTTCCTGAAGCTGGGGAAGTCGAAGAACGTGCTGTTGTCAATGAAGACAACCAAGATGCTCCTGTCGCTGATAGTGAACCCGCAGGTTCTAGAAAATCTGCGGGTTCTTCTGAAAAGGAAGCTGAATCGGAAGGTACCACGTCGGCACAGTCTCCTCCTCCTGCTGTTTCTCCAAGGAACAAAAGGAAAAGGACTGATGTCGAAGATTCCGGCACCTCCAAAGCCGAAGAAGCTGCTCCTTCACATCAGAAGGCAGCTTTTGATCCATATCTTGAGGCCCTCATCAGCTCGTAAGTCACCTTTCATTTCCCCTTATTTTTGTACTTGAAGATTTTTGTCTATTTTGCTTTTTATGCTGCCGACATTTAATCGCAGTGGTGACGAGGAGGAAATACCAGCTTTTGATGTGGCTGCTCGAACGAGTACGTCGCATACTCTGGTTGTTTCTGAGACGCCGCTTGAAGGAGAGGAATCCTCGCCTCCTCAACAAAACGTCGACGCTCCTACTCCTCCCGCAAGCCCTCTCGTCCCTTCACCAAAAAGGACAAGGGTTGAAACAATCACGGAGCCTACCCTGCAATTGGGTAGCTCCTCGAATCCTCTTTTGGACGATGTAAGTTACTAATTTCTTTTTTTGTCATTGTCTACCTTTTCTCTATTTGCTCCTTCGTGCCGTTATGTTTTTTCTCATACCTATGCTTTCTTTCTTTTTCCTTTTTTGTTAGCCCATGATCAAAGAGCTTATTCGCATCGGTGCCCAATTCATTGGGTATCGCGAGCACGCCAGCAAGACCGAAGGTAATGACTCCTCGCTTGCTTTTGTTCATGGCTTCTTGCTCTGTTTTATCGATATTTTGACTATTTTTGACTATTTTGGCAGAAAAACTTGCGGAGGCCAACAAACTCGCCGAAGCGCTTGCTCAGAAACTAGAGCAGAGTGAGGCGGCTCGCAAGAAGGCCGAACTTGATGCTGGCAAAGCTAAAGCAGAGGCTGATAAGGCCAAGGCAGAAGCTGCTGGTGTCGAAGATCTGCAGAAAAGGCTTCATGATGCCGAAACTTCTTTGAACGAGCACAAAGAAGCGCAGGCTGCTCGTGAAAAAGCGATCATCAAGCGCTTGAACTCGCAGAATCGGCGCTTTGTCAGTAAGTTTTTTGATCTACTCTGTCTTTTTTAACCTTGCTTTTCTTTGCTTGCCTGTCGATAAATATAGATTGGGATTTCTATTTTCGTGCCCTCAGTTCCTTAGTTGTGCTCAGTTTTCCCCAGCTCCTTAGTTTTTCCTCAGTTTTCCCCAAGTGCTTGTTTGAAACCCGCAGAAGGCAGCTCCGACGGCAGGATTCCCGTTAAGTTGACCGCTCCGTGCTGACGTGTGGGGCCGCGTCGTGTGGGCCCGCGTCGCGTGGGGCTGGTAGAAAGGGACCGCGTGGGACAGGACGAGATAGCGTTTGGTTGCACGTGAGCAGGAGCTGGGTTTTGTCTCTCTCGGCCATTGGCATTTCCCTTTTAACAGTACCTTTTCTGCCTCCTTCTCTCTGCCCTTTTTCACCTAATTAGTATCAAATCTAGAGAAGCTTGCATTTCTGTCTTTCTTCAATTATTATTTGTGCCTTTTGGCCCTCGTTGTTTGCCCAATATGGTAGCAAATCTAGTAGGGAGCCCAATCTAGTACTCCATCTAGTCCATATGTATGTAGTTAAATCTAGAAGCAAATCTACAGGGAATGTACGATAAATTCACAAGGTCATATAGTAGAATAGGGATAGATAATATAGATAATAAGCTGCATTCAGCAACCAAACATAGTAGGGTTCGAGGTTCTTCACAGCAGTACAGTACCATCATACTAACAACATAACAACGAGGGATCCCTAGCTAACAACAAAGGGATCCCAACAACAAAATGGAGGAGGCAGCAGCAAGCACACGTCCAGGACTCCGCCTACCCCATCTCGCCTCCGCCTCCACTTGTTGCTCCCCTTGGGAGCCTTGGGCTTGAGCGGAGGCATGCGCCCGCCGGAGATCTCCACCCGCCGGATGCTGCGGAGGTGCATGCCGAGCGCCAAGTGCTTGGCGCGGAAGGAGTTGGGGTTCACCGACGCGCCGACCTTGGGGTTGGTGTGGCCGATGTTCTCGGCATGCGTGAGGACGCAGTTGAAGTCAGTGCCGCCGAGCCTCCTAGTGCAGAAGGGGCACCTGTAGACACCCTTGGCGACGTTGAGGTAGGAGACGCATCGGCCGACTCCGCAGCCTCCGCAGCACTCGGCGAGTCTTGACGTCATGGTGCTCGTCGTCGCTGCCGACGTCGCTGCCGACAGACCGATCCATATCAAACGGGAATTTATTAGTGAATGAGTTACAAACGTGCATGATAACAAAGTTAGGAAAAACAGAGGCAGCCTCAGTTAGAGTGGACACGATTATATGTCTACAGGGACGGTGTAAGCGAACCAAAGCTCATGCACAACAGATTTGTACACATAAATGGTTCGCTGAACCCTCCCTGTAAAAATCTGTGCCCACCGATTCATCATAGGCAAAGAAACAGATTTCAGATCTGAACTTGAACACATTCCAGATTATTTGCAAATTAAACGGTTGATATCTTTTGATTCGTGCATAAAATAACTGATTGAGATCCTATGATTACTTGCATAAATTAACCGATTGAGATCCCATTATTACTTGCATAAATTAACCGAACGGCCGAACCCCAAATCTTAAACGAAATCAAGGAGGGATCAAAGCAAAATGGAATAAAATCGGCGCAAATATTAGCCCAATACTCATCCATCCACAGATCCATCTACACCCGCACAAATAGGGTTCAAAAAGGAATGGGGAACAAAAAAGGAAGCAAACCGTAGTTACCTCGTTCCATGGGTCCTCTATGGAGGTGTCGTAGCGGTTCGGGGCGGGACGTACGGCACCGGCTCGTAGGGGTCCCATCCCGGCGGGATCCGGCCGCGACCGGCGGCGGCAGCCTCCGATGCACCGGCGGAGGCGGCGGCGACGTCCGTTGAGGGGACGGCGGCGACGTCCGTTGAGGGGACGGCGTCGAAGAGGGAGGCGTCGCGCTTGGAGCCGACGGCGCCGTGGACGATGGGATTGGCATTCTCCTTGTCCATCTCGCCGGCAGAGGAGAGGGAGAGGGACAGGGTTTTTTGCTTTGGAGAAGATGATGGGACGTGAGAGAGGCGGCGTTGCGTAGGCGAGTGAGAGTGACAGAGATAGTGGGAGGAGGCGTCTATAAAGGCAAGGGGTGGTTAATGCGACCCGCGTCCTACGCGTCCACCGCTGCACGTCTGCACGTCTTGGACTTCTGCAATGCGCCACGCGTCCACGATTGCACGTCTTCGACTTCTGCACCGCGACCGGCGTCTACGCGTCAACAATTGCACGTCTTTCATTTCTGCACCGCAACACGCGTCCTCGAGTCTAACCCCGGAAATTTAGATATACTCGTGTATAACCTCGAGCATTATACTAGCATTTTTTGTGTGCTCAGTTTTCCCCTTGAGTGTTAATACTGGCTAGTGCAATATGCTCAGTTTTACCCTCAAGTAGTTGGTCAACGGACAGTCAACAAATGGGATTAACTAGTTAAATGAGTCATTTAATGTGCAAAAAATTCCGAAAAATAGTGGCACATACTCATGGAGTCTTTACCACAAATTGCCAGTTCTCAAAACATAGATAAGTCATAGATAAATCAAGTTTTGCCACAAATTGCCACTTCTCAAAGGCCTTCTCAAATCACCTAGTAGCTATGAAGGTGCATGGTTTTCCACAATAAACCCTTCCCAAAACAAACTTTCCCCAAAACATACTTTGTCTAAATGAGGCCACAATTCTCACACTCATGTATATTTGTATTGCAAATAGTTTGAGATAGGCCAAGATGGGTTTTATTGTACAAAACACGCATTTTCCATTTTTTAAATCTCATATTTGAATCCCTTAGTCTGTTTTTTACATAGGTGCCCTTGGTTTCTTGATACTACTCAGCTTTTGCCCTCTCCCTCCACAAATTCTCTCACCCGTGCAACATTGCCCTGATTGGTCTAGCACATGTCACGCGGATCGTGCCCGCCGACCGTTGATCGTATGATCTAACGGGCGGGATAACCCCTCTCTCTCTCGTCTCGGTGGTTACCTTCCACTCTCTAAGTATGCTAAAGGGCGGTTTTCCGTATTTATTTTCACGCGCTAAAAATTATAAACTCTTTTAGGCATTACTTTTCACGCAAAAAATGATAAACCATCACCGATTTGTTGTAGCCATAAATTTTCACGCAAAAAATGATAAACCGTCACCGATTTGTTGTAGCCATTAATTTTCACGAAAATCCCAAATGATAAACCATCACCGATTTGTTGTAGCCATTAATTTTCACGCAAAAAATGATAAACCATCACCGATTTGTTGTATCCATTACTTTTCACGCAAAAATTGATAGACCATTACCGATTTCTTGTAGCCATTACTATTCACGGTAAAAATGATAAACGAACCAATCTATCTATCTCTGTATTTGAGGTTTTGACCTGAAAACAAATGGGTATTATAAAGGGAAATAAAAGTTCAAAAAAATGTAAAAACGAAACAATCTACCTATCTTTGGATAGAAGATCGTATGTATGATTTTTGAGGTCATTTAGAGAAGGTAGAAAAAAATCCCTTTTGAGAAGGTCGAAAAAACCTAACTTGTTACAAAAGCTGGTTTCAGTGAGACCTAACCAAATTTGGCATACATTATGCCATATCTATAACAACAAGGAATATCTAAAAGGGAAAGTTTCACAAAATTTGAAATTTATGGCGAAAATGATGCCATACATGATGCTGTTTTTCGAGGTTTTGACCTGAAAATCAATTGGATATTATAAAGGGAAATAAAAATTTCGAAAAATATAAAAACGAAACAATCTATCTATCTATGTATAGAAGATCAGCTGTATGAAATTTGAGGTCATTTAGAGGAGGTAGAATAAATCACCTTGTTAGAAAAGCTGGTTTCAGTGAGACGAAACGGCATGCGTTTAAGCAAAGTGATTTTTTCGAACATCTCCAAATGATCCCAAATTTGCCATACATGATGCCATACGTGTAACAACAAGGAACCCTATCTAAAAAGTATCAAAAAAGTTTGCCCAACCGTATAGCTCTATCAAAAAGAACCTCACCATGGCGCTAGTATAATTTTGGGCTTAGTTACAAACTTTCGTTACCTAACCTTCAACACGAAACTTGTTTCAAATCACTTTTGGCGTACAAGAAACAAATCCCTCTTTGATTCGAGCACCACAGCCTCCAAACTTTGCCGATGCCGATATCGGCATGGTCGAACGGCTATGCTCGACGCCACCGCTAGGTCACCGTCGGGATGCACCCTCAATCCCGTCCCCTCATTCGATCACCGACACACCAGCAGATACCGCCGAGGTCAATGCCGAACGTACATGCTGATGCCAATGCCGAACATGCATCCACGCCGACGTGGGCACGGCCACGCCGCCCCGCTATGATGGACGCCACAGACCACCGCGAGGTCTTTCCCTTCGCCACCACACTCTTCTAGCACCCATCTATACACGCCAGAAAGGAGAGACACTAGTTTTCTCTACATTAATCGCGTTCGTGTCGGACACGGTCAGTCAAAGTTTTGAGGTAGTCGTCGATGTCGTCGACCATTTTTTCTCTTCTTTGCATGGTTAAACGCGTCTAGTTCATATCTATCTAATGCGTCTGGTCTCGCCTCTGTAGGATAACGTTGCATAGAAAACAAAAAATTTCCTACCGCGAACACGCAATCCAAGCCAAGATGCAATCTAGAAAACGGTAGCAACGAGGGGGTATCGAGTCTCACCCTTGAAGAGATTCCAAAGCCTACAAGATGAGGCTCTTGTTGCTGCGGTAGACGTTCACTTGCCGCTTGCAAAAGCGCGTAGAAGATCTTGATCACGATCGGTTCCGGCGCCACGAACGGGCAGCACCTCCGTACTCGGTCACACGTTCGGTTGTTGATGAAGACGACGTCCACCTCCCGTTCCAGCGGGCAGCGGAAGTAGTAGCTCCTCTTGAATCCGACGACAGCACGACGGCGTGGTGTCGGTGGCGGTGGAGAACTCCGGCGGAGCTTCGCTAAAGCACGCGGGAGCTATGGAGGAGAGGGGGCGGCTAGGGTTTGGGAGGGGGTGGCCGGCCACTCAAGGGGGTCGGCCAGGCTGTGGTCTTGGGGTGGCCGGGCCCCTCCCCTTGGCCCCTCATTATATAGGTGGAACCCCAAGAGGTGGTGTCCAAGTCTTCGAATAAGACCCGAACCAAAAACCTTCCATAGGAGGGGGAAACCTAGCCAAGCTAGGACTCCCACCAAGGTGGGAGTTCCACCTCCCATGTGGGGGTGG